>NW_021703782.1:35870565-36061776 GCF_005190385.1 Monodon monoceros
GTCTCTGGGGTTCGCGCTTTTAGCCGCGGCTCGCGCCCGTCTCTGGAGTTCCTTTAAGCAGCGGTCTTAAACCCCTCTCCTTGCGCACCAGGAAACAAAGAGGGAAGAAAAAGTCTCTTGCCTCTTCGGCAGGTGCAGGCTTTTCCCCGAACTCCCTCCCGGCTAGTCGTGGTGCACTAACCCCTTCAGGCTATGTTCAAGCCACCAACCCCAGTCCTCTCCCTGCGCTCAGTCCAAAACCGAAACCCGAGCCCCAGCTCGCAGCCCCGCCCGCCCCGGCGGCTGAGCAGACAAGCCTCTTGGGCTGGTGAGTGCCGGTCGGCACCGATCCTCTGTGCGGGAATCTCCCCGCCTTGCCCTCCGCACCCTGTTGCTGTGCTCTCCTCCGCGGTACCGAAGCTCCCCCCTCCGCCTCCCTCAGTCTCCGCCCGCGGAGGGGCTTCCTAGTGTGTGGAAACTTTTCCTCCTTCACAGCTCCCTCCCACTGGTGCAGGTTCCGTCCTTATTCTTTTGTCTCTGTTTTTTCTTTTTTTCTTTTGCCCTACCCAGGTACGTGGGGAGTTTCTTGCCTTTTGGGAGGTCTGAGGTCTTCTGCCAGCCTTCAGTAGGTGTTCTGTAGGAGTTGTTCCACGTGTAGATGTATTTCTGGTGTATCCGTGGGGAGGAAGGCGATCTCCGCGTCTTACTCTTCCGCCATCTTCCCAACTCCCCCTGGACTGATTTTTTTTAAAAATATTTTTCTTTACTATTTTATAGGGTTTTTTTTCTGGGAGTTTCTGGAAACACAGTTTTTAAAATGTCTATGAAATTACATTTTGTCATCATATTCTTAATTTCCAACAGTTCTTTTTATTCTGTTTTTTATTTTATTATGTATTTATGTATGAAAATACTTCCAGTGAAGATATTAATTTTTATTTTAAAATGTATTCTACCCTTTGCATGTTTTTTAAATCTTGAATTACTTTTATCCATTTATTCTTATAGTCCTGTCTTTCATTCATAGATTTTTATAAATATTTGGCAGTTTTAAACTCTGGCTTAATTTTAAGATTGAAGAACAAACATAAAATTTGTATGTATATATACTTTCTTTGGGGGTGGATGGTAAGCCTCACTGTTAGTGAATTAGGTTTTTTATTTTATTTATTTTATTTGATCAAACCCTAGTGTCAGGTGTTTTCATTTAGGCAGATCAATTTCCACTGAGAGGAATCTTCTAATAATATATCTTCAGTAGTCTTATATCTTCAGTAGGCTTGTGTTGAGATTTAGGTGCTAATAAGTTTCCTGACAGTATTTTCAAAAGCAGTTGGGGAAAAATGACTGTTGCCCTAATGTTAAATGCAGAACCTTACCCCTGATCTCAGGCTAGACATGGTGTCCACAATTGTGCAATTTCTCTAGTTAGAAATTGTGCAGTTTCTCAGGAGACCAAAACTTTATTCTGAGAATTGCAAGAAAATATGGGAAAATAGACATTTCTCATCAAAATGTACAGTCAATCTTAGTTTCAGCTACAATGGAGCCTCATTTTCAAAAATATATAGTGCTTCCAATTCTTGAATACTTCTAGTGTTATAAAGCATGCAGAGTCCTACTAATTGGTGCCACTATTCCCTACTAGGCTTTTTCAGAATTGCTATTTAAGTTTACAGCTTTTTAATATATTTTATAGATTCCAAAATATGGCTATCGTCTTTTCTTTTTTTCATTTAGTTTGTTCCTATGGGTTCATCCCCTTTTACCTTTTTACTTCTACTTTTCATGTGATTTTGTGAGACATCAGCAATAAATGTATGCATTTAATCTGCCATGTTTAATTTGAAAAGTACTATTTTAAAAATGTAACAAACATATCTAAATCAATACTTTTATAACTATTTAAATGTATTAAATCTTTTAAAAATAATACAAATCAAATGTTTTAATTTTGGTGTGAACATGTCCTATTAATTTATTTTAGGATTCCATTTTCCAATTTTAACACAAACATCAGTTATAGTTTATTAATTTTATAATCAATTATGTTTCATCTTATCTACCTATTTATCAGTTTCTTTCCTTGACATTGTTTCTAAAATCCCTCTGAGTTTACTCTTCTTACCTTATTCTCTGTTAACTTTTTCAATGAGGTATTGTGAGTGGTGACCTCTCTTAACAATTTTATATCTGAAGTGTTTTATTTTTTCTAGACATAGAATTTTAGGGTAACCAGTTTCTAATTTTTGTTTTTGTGTAAATTTTGTTTATTTTCTCTGGTATCTGTGTTTTCTGATGAGAATTCTGCTGTTAATCTCAGTGTTCCCTTTTAGCTAATCCATCTCAAGTTTTTTCTTTATACTTAATGATCTTCAAATTCAGCTCTATGTGTAAAGGTGTGGAATTATTTACTCAGTGCTAGTGGTGAAACTTTAACATGAAGTTTCAAGACTTTATTGAATGATAGTCCCACTGCAGTATTGATATTTGGGCCAGATAATTGTTTGTTGTGGGGACTGTCTTGTGCCTTGTAGGATGTTTAGTAGCGTACCTGGCTACTAAAGTTGTCAGTAGCAACTTTCCAGTCATGACAAAATGTCTCCTAGGACAGGACCAAACATCTCCTGGGTTGGGGAGAGGGAAGAGGGAGACAATATCACTCCTCATCGAGAACCACTGATTTAAACTATCGATACATAAACAGAAGAGAAAGAATTATAATTTTTCTATAGACTATCAAAAGTCTCTGAAAAGATTGTTTGTTACGAAAAAGTATTTCTTTAAAAATTATGTTTTCTTATAACTTGATGACTTTAATACAAATTAAATTAGAATATTTCTCACCAGATTTATGCCATAACTCTTGCACTATTTTGGTAATTAAAATATTCAAGAATTTGCACTTAATTTGATGAGCATCATGGAATGTCTACTTGAACATGTCCTGAATCCAAAGAGATTCTTTCTTTACTAAATTATTGCTGATGGATTTTATCAAAAGCTACATTAGAAATATAAATAGTTAAAAAAATAAACTTTACAGTTAAAAATTTTTCTTCTGTCCCTTTAAGATGCATATGGATCTCCTACAACCCAGGAATATCTTTCTCAAGGACCTGGCAGCCATTCCTTTGAAATACCATCATCAAGAAAGACAGGGCCCCTCTCTCCCAGTCTCCATGGGAGCATAGGAACCTACCTTGCACATTACAGTCAGCAAACCCAGATGACCTAATTATATCCACCAAACCCCTTCCCGCTTGTTTATAACTTTCCACTCCCCTGACTTTGCTGAAGCCCCTGCTCATTCATCCTCCCTACTCTTCATTCTCTGGTTAAAATACCCAGTCATCTCTGTAGAAACTGGAATTGAGCTCAGCTCTTTCCTTTGCTGCAGTAGTTACTGAATAAAATTGGACTTTTCCACCTTAAAAAAAGAAAAAATGAAATATAGATTGTAGGTTTTCTAGCTAAACCCAGAACTCATCAAGAGAAATTGATTAGGAAACTCATTATTAGGAGTCTGGAAATATGAAATTTAAATAAAATCTCTTTTTCTGTAAAGTATTAGAGATAAAGTAAAGGACTTTAAAGTGTTTCTACTAAAAAATATTTTTATCTTTCATACCTTTTGAGTTTTCTATAGGAATCCTACCTTAATACTTTAAAAAATTGACTTGTGTTATTTAAGTTGGCATATATCACAAGTCACATAAAAAGTATAAACATGATTTGTATGTATGTTAACGAGAAGGCCACAGTAGTATGGGGTATCATGTCCATTTGTAAAGGAAGTCTATAAAAATTAAAATATTAATGTTAATCTAGTGATTCAGAGCTGATAATTTTTTTTCCAAAACTGACTAACAATTTCTATTATTTCCATATTTCTCTGCTTATATCTGAATAAAAGATAATTCCTTGATCCTGATAAAAGGCATTCTCTAGAACACTTTTCTTTTGGAAGCTTATGCTTTGACAAGTAGATAGATATGGGTCGTGTCACATGCAACATGAATTTTATCCCACAATGTATCCTAGGAAAACAGAGACTTTCAGTCACTAGAAGTTCCTGAGCTCACAGCTGTTTACCTAATGTACCTAAGAATTAGGGAAAATAATTTTGTTTTAATATATCAAGTTATTGTGTTACATCACTTTCAGAGCTTGGTAGGCCTTGTTTAAATTAAGGTCTATCTTATTCGACCATTGTGTGCATGTGTGTGTGTGTTCATGTGTGTATGCATGCCTGTAGGAGAGAGGGTTTGTTTGGGAGAGGGAAAGAGCAAATACACGGATTATGTCATTTATTCACTCAAAATATTATTTGAGGATTTTCTATATGCTAGACACCCTTCAGTCAAGAGAGCAGGAACCTGGGCCTTTGAGGGACCTTGTACTACCATGTCATCTTGTCTTTCTGGACTGCCTTGCCAGCTCAGATTTCTATTTAGCCTCTGTTGAAGTAAGCAACCAATATCCTAATTAATACAAGGTGCATGAGTAGGAGCTTACATTCTGTATGTGCCATACCATTTTATAGAATACCATGAGGAAAAAGAGAATGCTGACTATTGGATGTCTGGAACACATATCTCAATTCCTAATTTGTAATTTGTTTGCTCATGTGTTCATGGTTTGTATTTACCACTAGCTTATAATCAGTGTAATGACAGGACCATGTCACATTTGTTCCTCTTTCCCTTTCACAATACTGCAATGCAGATATGGTGGTGTTGACCTAAATTCAACAATGTGGCGAGGGAAACTACTTCTGGATGAAATTTTTGGAAAGTGTCATTGGTAAAATTTCTTCAAGGCTGTGGAAATCAACACTCAATCTCAAGTACTATTTTGTTGCCTGACCCACTATACAGACCATTAGGTCTTCCTCCAATAACCTTCTCTAACCTTCTCTTCTTCCCCATGGAGCTCTTTAAAGTTTGGGAACCCATATTAAATTGACTGTGAACTCAGGCATTGGAATATGACTTAAATAGTACATGTTTTGTGTGTGAAATTCTCCTGGGGCTATCTGGAACCATGGAAGGTTGAGAATAGACTTAAGCAAAACACTGTGAAAAATGTCTTAAATTGAAAATAAATATGTATCACCCAAAATATACATAGATATTAACACATTGGTAATTTTCTAGTAACAGAAATGCTGCCATCTTAACACAGTGGACTGTCTAATAAGAATGACAAGTCCTATCCTAGTCATGAAAAGAAATGAAGTAACAGTGAAGTCATGAAAAAAATTAAAAATGATTCACTACAATGATAGGGATGTCATATTTCTCATCTAGCAAAGGTTATTTAGTTATTTATATTCATTATACATGTTAATGAAACTTAAGTTGTGCAGAATGGTTGACAAACTAGCATGTGGCCATAGATACTGACCTCTCATGCCAAGGCAGGAAATTCATCCAATATAAATGGCAAAAAGCTTCTAACCAGGCATTGTATTTAAAATTTCTTATTGTGTTTTCTCCCTTGTAAGTCCCTCAAGAATAGTGGAATTGACATTATACCATTTTCTTGTGTTCTAAAACAGAATCCGTTTTTGCAGGGTCTTATTCATACATGGTTGGCATTTTACTAGCTTTTATTAACGAGTGATATAAATAATGCTGTTATTTAAATCTTTGTTCAATAGGTATTAACTATGAAGACAAATACTCAGTTATTTAAATAATACTGTCAGCAATTTTAGAGGAAAAAAGAAGCTTTTCTCGAAATTATCATTGTATAGTTTCAACTTAATAGTATAGCTTCCATTATGCTTATGATCTGTAAAATTACTGTGCATTTAATATTTCTATTACTCAGTTTGCTTTAGGCTTCAGGCATGTTAGGGCCTCAACAACATGGTCTGGTGAGGAATAAGAAGGATGGTGCTGGATAGAGTTTGTTGGGCTAAATTGTAAGTTTCTCAGACCATGGAGGAGTGCAGTTAGCCTAGCCACCCAATGATTCTTGAAAATTAATCTATTCAAAGAATGGACAAGATCAGTTCATTAGGAAAATGGAGAGAAAATATTGCTTCCCAGAGAAAGAGTTCAGCTTGGTAGGTAATGTATTACCTACCTAGGATACTCTTCCAGGGGTCTGAGGTTCAGACAGGAATTTCTACCTAGCAAAAAACAAAATTGTCTGTGGAAAAACTTAGCAGAAGCTTAGTTGTTTGGTTTAAGACACTATGGTGAGGAATAGGAGCAGGCTAATGAGCAGGCAGCATGGGGATAAACAGGACTCCATATGAGCATTCCCCATTTCAAATCTGAATTAAACTTACCATGAGATCAAGAGTCTTGCTACAGCTCATACCTTATCCAGGATTTGTTCTAGAATCTATAGGGTTTAGCATTTGTGTGAAAACCATCAGTTTTGTGCAAATAATTGTGTCATAGGCCAGAGTCTGTCAGAAGTAGCCATTGAAATATATTACAGTTTTGGAAATGCAATGTGAATTTAAAAAATAGAAACACACAATCACTGTCAAAAGTGGGTGGGGGGCTTCCCTGGTGGCGCAGTGGTTGGGAGTCCGCCTGCCGATGCAGGGGACGTGGGTTCGTGCCCCGGTCCGGGATGATCCCACATGCCGTGGAGCGGCTGGGCCCGTGAGCCATGGCCGCTGAGCCTGCGCGTGCGAAGCCTGTGCTCCACAACGGGAGAGGCCACAGCAGTGAGAGGCCCGCGTACGACAAAAAAAAAAAAGGAAAAAAAAGTGGGTGGGGAAAATGTTGAAGTTTTGTTAAATATGTGATGTGATTCCCAGGGACACATAGGTGTTGGAGATGATCCTTCGAGTCATCATAGCAAGATATGTTCCCATCCTCCTCCTCATCTCTCTTCCTTCATCTTTTCAACTCACTTTCCCTTTGTCTTTCTCTCTCATTTTGAGGAAATAAACCAGGAGGTATCTGGATAGCCATATGACCCAGTAAACACTTTAAATAGATCAAATCCTACACCATTGATACACATAATTTAAGAACATAATGTTTTTCTCTGGATTTCATTCGGAAGGTTTACTTCATAACAACTAAATGTAAGCATAGTACAGTGGTTTAAATTAGTATTGCTGGAAATTATATCTAGCAGCCTAAACATTGCAAATTTTACAATTGAAAAATGTATTTGCTTTATGTTCTCTGACTTTTTTCATGCTTAATGTTACTGAGGTTGTCATTTGTTATCTGACATCACGTTCACATTTTTTTACATGAAAGCATCACATGGCATCAACCAAAGCACCACTAGACATTAAAAGTCAGTCTGTATTTTCAGTGTATATTAGTGCTTTTATCTGAACATTAACTTTTACATTTCTTCACTTTGTACTGAAATTGATGACACTGACATTTCATTAACATGTATTATGTTTCCTGTTCACTATTTTTTCTCGTGTTTTCTTTGTAACTTACACTGTGTTCATCAGTCAGCATTCTCATATCTATCTATCCATCCATCCATCCATTCATGAAATTGGTTCATGTGATTGTGGGAGCAGGCAAGTTCAAAATCGGTGGGGTAGGCATTCAGGCTAAAAACTCAGGATTTGAAATAAAGACAGGATTTGAATCTATAGTCCTGAGGCAGAATCTTTTCTTTGGGAAACCTCAGTTTTTGTTCTGAAGGCCTTTCAACTGATTGTATGAGGCCCACCCACTTTATCAAGGTTAGCCTGCTTAAAATCAATTGATTGTAGATGTTAACCACAGCTGCAAAATTTATTCATGGCAGCACCTAGATTAGTGTTTGATTAAATAGCTGGATATTATAGCCTAACCATGTTGACACGTAAAACTAACAATGATCACACTTTGCAAACTCCCCTTTTTTTTTTTTGATAAAAGCTATGACATGGGAACAGTTTAGGATTTAAAGAGTGTTACATTAACAATTTCAGATGTATTTACCCTTGAAATCAGAGTACTGTAATTACTTTGAAATACAATCTTAAAACACAGTGAAGGAATATAGAATCCCAAATTACCTTAGGAATACCTAAATTATCCCCCTTCCTGAGCCTAATCTAACAGATGAAAAAATTATATGTAAAAGTTATATATGTATAACCTTAATTCTCTCTAAGAAATAATAAAATTTTAAAGCTGAGAGTATCAAGGGTCACATAAAAATATTAAGTTTGCGTAGGAAGTGCCAGGTATCTTCTAGGGTAAAAAAATTATTAAGATAAAGACAATACTAGTCTCTCATAGCTGACTATCAGGTAATTATAGTAAAATATGACTAAGTAATTATATAATTATGAGGATACTAATAAAACAGAAAGGAAAAAAAGTGTATAACTTAGCCTGGGGTATCAGTTGAAGCTGCCAAAATAAGGTGAGTCTGGAAAGATGCTTTCTTAGGTAAGCAGTGTCAACACAAATAATCAATAAACAGTCAATAATAGGAATAGAAAAGAGCTTTTTTGAGCTACACTGAAGACTATATCCTGGGAGACACAGATTCAGGAAGCACTTGAATTGTATTCCACTGGGCTACAAAATGGGGGAGGCTTATACGGGCAAAAACCACAAAGTTATATAAGATGTTTGTCAAGAATTAGGATTGGAGCTGGCAAGAAGTAAGGATGCTCATTAAGAAAGGATTCGTTGGTGTCTGAAATGATCGTATAGTTACAGTGGGAGACCTTGAGACCATAAAGTTGCAGCTGGCAGCTGCTAGCAGATATTGTTTTGAAAATGGCTGGTGGTGTCTTTGAGTTTGATACAGTTCAGAAAATTCAAGTTCTCATTGATGCAGGAACATGACTGAAAGCACATCCACAATGGCCACCTGGCTCCATTTTGAATGCCTGAATCAGCTACTCCATTTTGACTTTTTAAGTGCATTATTTTCTTTAATGGTTAAAGCAGATGTACAATGCATGTTTGACAGGCCATAAGAAAGGCTGTTCTAGTTAGCATAAAGTTCAAGCCACATTATGCAGAAGCCAGGATGACTTCCTCATATCTCTATATGTGAAAATTTCTTCCATCAGCAGCATGTATAAGGATGGTAGCATTCTAATTACAGAGAAATACTTATGGATAATTTGGATGTATGAAAAAACACAGAAAACACAATGCCTTGGCAGAAAGGCAAGCAAGTGACATAGTTGCTAGAATTGGTGAAGCTCTCAAAAATTGATGGGAGGTGAGTCCCCTGAGGTTAACACAGTTTGAAAATCACTGCACTCCAAGATGCTGCTTTTAAGTCATGTGTACAACTGGTATAAATCTCCACTGTGTAACAGAATTTTTGTAAGAAATTGTATTGTACTCTGCTGCTTCCTGTTCTTATAGGTACAGTGGACTGTCTCTTCACTAGGACAAACATGCTGTTAAAGGTTTTAATTGCAGTTACTGCTTGGCCAGAAATAGTCTGATCTCTACATTTAGTGTAGGAAGCAGGATAAACAAGTCTTGGTCAGTGTTGTGCTGGTAAGAAAAGGAGAAGGTAAGGAAGAAGAAAAGGAAGAAAAAGGAAAAAGAGGTGGTGAAAAAAATGTGTTTAGAGTAAGGAGGGAATGAAAGAAATAGAGCAGAGGTGGAGGGGAAGGGGGGAAAATACAACAGTAATAAAAAGCAGTAATAATTTAACGTATGGAAGAGCTTTCCATCTTCAATTAATTAATACTCATTATATTCTCTATTTTATGAATAGAAACTCTGTCTTAAATATTTAGTGGTTAAATGAATTGGCTGATATAGCACAGCCAATAAATATAAGAGCTGGATAAATTCCAAAGGCCATGCTTAGCACTATTTATAAAGTCAAATCTGCAAAAATTTTAAAAACACCTCTACATCTTTAATGGTGTTACCTTTGGTGGTATCATTGTGGATTGGTCTTATTATGGTTATTTTGAGTGAGTGTTATACTTCCCATTATTTTATAAAGTTCCTAAATTGAGCATATATTCCTCTATACTTTTTAAAATTAAGGCATATTGAAGTATTAAAAGGATTTCTACCATATCAAAATTAAAATTAATGCCTTTAAAATATCTATTTCTAAACAAATTATGATTTAACTTAAATATATTTTATTTGTTTTTGACTTATAAGAATCTAACAATTGATCATTTATCTTTAGGTCCATGTTTTATTCCTTCTGTAATATATACAGAGACATATAATGTATTGACTTTATTTGTCTAAAGTCACTCAGATTTTCTTTGCTTTCTTCCTTTATTCCAACACTGTCACAACGGAAACTCATGAACAAAGGGGAGAGAGGAATTAATAGATATATGTAAACTAGCTTAGTTAACCAGAAAGGGTCAAGCATTCAATAAATTGTTAGGGTGGTATAATATAGAAAATATAAGACCTGATTTGTTAGATAGAGTAGGGCAGTGTAAGTATACTCTGTTCTAACTGCCTCATAGAACTTTAGGTGGTTAATTCACTGTAATATAGTGATCAACTCAGAGCCATCCTGATGTCATTCTATGCAGAAAACTGAGTTGAACAGGTAAATCAAGTGAAACATAGTCTTTCTTGACCCTGCAGTTCAATTTAATGAAGATGTACATTTTCCTAATGACTCATCAAACAAAATTTCTGTATATTAAAATGACATATTACAGAAAATGTGTGAAATACGAATGTGGGGAAGAGTGAGATTCATTCTGACCACTAGGCCTAGAAAGATGCAATAGAGAAGTTAGAGCTTGGGTAATTCTTGAAAACAACTAGAATTCCCATGTTTATCCTACTTTTTAAGATCAGAATAGTAATAAAATCTTTCACCAAAAGAAGTAATGCCTATGTTTCAGATAAAACAAATACAATAGCCAAAAATGTTGCTATTAGATGATATACAGAAGAATGATGGGGAAGAAGAGGTGGGTTATGGAAGTACAGCCCACAGCTAATTCACATCAACCACCATACACGACATTAGAATCAAATAAATCTTCAGAATTCAACAGGGCTTCAGTGGTCCACTCATAATTAACAAACTGTTTTGATGGCTTTTGGAGAATTATTAAATATATAAATTTGAATTTCATTGGCAAACTAATAAATGAAATCGTGCAAATTTATTAACCCTGGGCATATTAAATCTAACCCAGTTGAGTTGTATCTATAGAATTCTAAGATATTTACATGTGCATCTTGCAAGCTGCTGTACAAGCAACAATTGAGTATTTTAGTGCATCTCCCAAATGAGTAGTTCCCTTTACTGCTTCATTAATATAACTGGAACTAGGACTTATTTAGCTCTAGCCAAGTGATTTGAAAGGGGCTGATTATTTTGTGACCCCCTTGGAACAGCATTTAAGAGCAAAAGAGGGATGTGCATGAAGAACACAACTGCTGATGCAGTTGAAATTCCTTACAAATGAGAAAATTAAAATTTGACACTAATAAGGTGGTTGTTGAAGCCCTAGTTTTTCAAATTAGTAGCCCATTCTTTTTCTATTTTGTTTCTTTTAATTCAATGCCAAAAGTTAGGGGAAGTAGGACCTAGTGGATGAAGCATGGCATAATGTGTAAAGTGGGAGAAAGGTATTTTATTAAAAGTTCATACTTCCAATCAAAGTTCTATAAATATATAAACTATGAATACATCAACCTTGATTTGAAGTCTGGGCTTGTTTCAAAGAAATGCGTAATAGATAATGCTTAACAGTCAGTAGATGCTCTGAAAGGTGCCTACAAGATAGTATACTAAATCAAATCCTTTACTCTTTTAATCATTCATTATTTTAAATTTTTAAAAATACTTGTTGATTACATACTATATACCAAGGAGTATTGTGGAAGGAACCATGACAGCAGCTTTAATGTCTTTTTCTTTCTCTCTTCATATTCTCTACTTTGTGTTCCTTTAAAATATGCTTAAAGGGTGTGTACATGTAATATGCATATATATATATTTAAGAACATATATTAATGAACTGGCAGGTTTCACAGAATTATCAGTAAGACAGATAGTAAGCAAGGAAACACAATGGGTATGGTCTCAGCTAATGGATTTTTCCTATTATTTCAGTGGTATTCTATGTCAATAATAGTATAAATATAACTTTTTAATATATATAAAATATTCTGTACCTTGAGTTTTCCAATGTGTTAATCTTGGAGATTACAGATAGGAGTCTCATTGTGTTTTACCTTCTTTATAGTATTCCTTTTCATAGATGTACTCCTATTTATTTCCCTAGTCTTCCATCAATGGACATTTCAGATGTTTCCAATCTTTGGCTCTTAATATTAGAATTAATATTCCTTAATGTGTCATATCACACTAGTATATTAAAGATGATAATTTCATACTTTTCATTTTGTTAAGCTTCCAACATGTTCTCCTGGATCCTTGCTCTCCATTGATTACCTCATTGCAGGGAATAAGGAAGGAAGTTCTTCCACCTGGGCAAAGGAAAGGAAATAAAAATGGCTTTAAAGTATAACAAAATAAAAATATGTAATCATATTCATAAGAAAAAAAATATTTTACTAAATCTGTCAATTTAAGGGCATATGTCCCCAAACATTCTGCCTATGCTTCTGTCAGTCATGCTATGGGCTGAATTCTGTTCTTCCAAAATTTGTATGTGGAAATCCTAACCCCTATTGTTAACAGTATTTAGAGATGGGGCTTTTGGGAGACAATGTGGTTTAGATGAGATCGTGAGGGTAGGACTCTCATGATGGGATTAGTGCTTTTATGCGAAGAAACACCAGAGACCAACCAACCTTCCTCCCTCTCTCCATCCTTCCCTCTCTCTCTTTCTCTCTCTCTCCCTCCCCCGCCCCCCAAACCTCTCTTTTTCTTGTTCTCTCTCTGTCATGTAAGGCACTGTGAGGACGTGGCTATCTGAAAGCTAAGAAAACTCTCACCAGAAACCAAACATGTGGCATCCTGATCTCAGGCTTTCAGTCACCAGGGCTATAAGAATATGAATTTCTGCTCTTTAAGCTACTCAACCTATAGTATTTTGTTATAGCAGCTGAAGCTGACTAGGACAGAAGACTATCTCCTCTACTTGCCCTGTGAATCCCATCCTCTTTTGCCCAATCGAGCACTCAGTTATGGTCATAGTCCTCTCTCTTTGAAGCACCAATTTTCCCTCCCTGCTGGATTGTTCTAATCAGAATGCAAATTTAGAAAAGCATTTACTGACGGCAAATTATTCTTTGACTTCTGCCCCATTCTCTGCTATTATTTGCATTTACTGAAAGCAAAACTCACTGAAAGACTAATCTATATGTGCCAATTCCACCTCCCATTTTCTCCTCCACCCAGTCCAATCAGGAATTTAGCTCTATCACTAGACTGAAACAGCTCATGGCAAGTCAGCAGTAACCCCCACATTGCAAAGGTCTGATCTTACTCAGTTCCTCAGTAGTGTTTAGAGACAGTTGATCACTCCCTATGTTAAAACAGAGACAAATAAATGAAAAACTTTTCTTACTTCAGCTACCAGGATATCATATTCTCATGTTTGTTCCTCAACTTTTGGCCACTCCTTCTCAATCTCTTTTGCTGGTTTCTATTATTATTTCCTTTCCTTCAAAGTGTTCGAGAGTCTTAGGCTTCTGCCAATGAGATTTTTCTCCTCTTATATACACATCTTCACTGGATGTTCCCACATGGCTCTACCACTTTAAATATTTCTCCCATGAATGAGCTAACCATTCATATATCAAGCCATTTATTTTACATCATCATCTGGATCTATAATAAGCATTTAAAGTTACTTTGCATAAAACTGAACTCTTGTTTCTCCCTACAAAGCCCACTCAGTAAGTGGAGCCACAAGTTTTTCTAGAAAAGTTATTGGTACTAGTTTAAATTCCTTTCCTGCTCTCATAAACTATATCCAATCTATCATCATATCAGTTCTGTAGTACATTTATAATATATTCCAAAATCAACCACACCCCACCTCTTAGTACTATCCCATCCTAACCCAAAATGTCTGTCTTCCTAGAATAAATCAAAAACCTTCTAATCCATCTTCTTTCCTCCACTCTCAGCTTCCTTTGATCTTTTCTCTACAGGCTAGAGAGGTCCACTTAAAATCACTATCTGACTCTAAGTCATCCAAAATGTTTTGTCATGTTAAAATGCAATCCTTACCATGACCTTTTATTCGTCCCAACATGGCCTAATCCATGGGTAATATGTCTAATTTCATCTCCTATTATTGTATACCTTGTTTTATGGTGTCCAACATGCTGAACTGCTTGTCAATTCTTGTATAAATCAAGCTCATTCCATCCCATGACATTCTATTCCCATCACCTTAGAAACTCATTCCTGACTTCATTTGTATCACTGCTTGAAAGTCTTCTCCTCAGAAAGGAGTTTTCCCTCATCATTTTATCTCAAGCAGCACTTTCTAGGCTTTTTAATTCTCTTACATTGCTTTTCAACTCTTCATGTAACTATAAATATTGTTATATAAAGAATATATACAAAACATGTATATAAAATATCCCTCCCTCTCTCTCCTTCCTCCCCTCCCTCCCTCCCTCTCTCTCTTTCTCTCTCTCCCCTGCTTCTCCACTTTTAAGTAACATGCATGAGGACATGACTTTTATCAGTTATTTTACTGGTAAACAAAGGGTATACATGTTGTACACTTCGATAAATATTGCCAAATTCCTCTATTTAGAGGTTGAAACCATTTTATTTGCACTATCTATGTAAGACTAAGAATCATAGCCTCCCCTCAGTCATGTAATGGATCATTTATTCTTTGCTAAACTGTTGAATAAAATAAAGGTCTCTCATAGGAGTGAGGTTAAACATTTTCACAGGCTTAAACATTTTTCTGTTTCCTTTCTTTGTCCAGTTTTCTCCTTTTTTGTTATTGGCCTTTTCTTGTCTCGAGGAAGTCTTTAACTTTTTACAAAGTTGTAAATATTTTATCCTTGACATTTAAAAATTAAATTTTTGAATCAACTACTTAGAGGTGTAATATATAAAATAAAATGAAATATTTAAAGTGTATAGGTTGAGGAGTTTTGACAAAAATATACATCTGAGTAACCAAACCTATAATCAAAGTATATAAGTTTTTTACCACCTCAGAAGGTACTTGTTTTTGTCAATTTGGTGTGTGTAAAAAAAATACCATGCACTTGGTGGCTTCAGCAATAAACATTTATTTCTCACAGTTCTGGAGGCTGGGAAGTTGAGACCAAGATGGCAGCATAATTGGGTTCTGGTGAGGATCCTCTTCCTGGTTTGTAGATGCCATCTTCTCCTTGTACCCTCACATTGTAAAAAGAGAGAGGGAGAGTGTGCTCTGGTCTCCTACTCTTCTTATAAGGGCACTAATCCCATTACTGGGGCTCCAATCTCATGAGTTCATTGAAACCTAACCACCTCCCAAAGGCCCCACTTCCAAACATCATCATGATTGGGATTCAGGTTTCAACATGTGAATTTTGAGGGAATGCAAGCATGCAGTCCATAATAGTACCCTTATGCTAGGACCCCGGTATAAGAATGGTCACAGAAGCTTTATTCATAACATCAAAAAACTGGGGGAAAATATAATCTAAATGTTTAGCATCCAAATTATCAGTGAATAAGTATATTGATTTTTCTCTTAACTATGAATCTCATTTTCCTGCTTATTTGCAAGTTTCTTAATTTTTAATATGTGCTAGACATTGTGTCTAAAAATAGTTAATGTTGAAGTATATATTACACACAGACATTATATATATGAATATGTATATGATATACATATAGCACATATTTTTATATACAACATATATGTACATGTAGTATGTGTTATAATTACTTAGAGATGTTTCAGTGTTCTTCTGGAAGGATACTCCATGATCTAGACCAGCAGTCCCCAATCTTTTGGGCACCAGGGACCGGTTTCATGGAAGACAATTTTTCCATGGATGGGGTGGGGGGGATGGTTCAGGGGGTAATGCGAGAGATGGGGAGCAATGGGGAGCTGCAGGTTAAGCTTCTCTAGCTTGCCTACCGCTCACCTCCTGCTGTGCGGCCCCCCGGTTCCTAACAGGCTGAAGCCTGAGGGTTGGGGACCCCTGATCTAGACTACAGGAATAAAAGATTTAACAAGAATTTTGTTTGTAGTATTGCTTTCCTAAAACTTTAATAATCTAAATATGAAAAAATTAGGACGTGTTTGAATATATTATATAAATACTTCATTTGCATGTTAAAAATCTCTCTATTGATGCTAAAGTATGACCAAGTTACTATCATAACTGGTCTTATCTTTGTATGTGTGAAAATTAGTAGTATTTAGACTTGTATATCTTTGTAAGTACAGAGGAAAGTCCTACACATAATACCTATTAGTATTCAGCTGCTAAATATGATATCTGGGACTCTCAGTGGCAGCATTTTGACTGCTGTATTTTCAGAATACTGGTCACACTTTTCTGTTTCTCTGATATTTCATATTTCTTCTAGTTGTTGAAAACTGGGCATTTTAGATAATACATTTAAGCAATCCTGGATTTTTTTTTCTCTTAGCTTCATTGTGTTTTTATTTTTCTGGATTTGTTTGGATTTGTTTGTTTTTTATTTTGTTTTGTTTTTGTAAATTTACTTGTCTCAGTCTACCCAGTCTCTCTCCCCTGTAGTGTGTGGCCATTGAAGTCACTGTTCAGTTTACTGTTACTCTTGTTTTAATTTTTAAACTTTGGAATCCTAAGGGTGGCCTCCTAGCCTAAATTGCTTTGTGGTCCACCAAAAATTGATCAGAGTTTGTGGCCCAACATTTTGAACAAACTAGTGTTTAGCCTTTTCTGATGGATCTGTGTGTGGGTTGGGGAGATCACTCTGATTTAGGGCAGTTTAAGATCCTTAGTTAACTAGGAACTGGACAGTTTGAGCTCTCTCTAGTTTCCCCTCTGTGTATATGCAGAAGGCACCATAGATATATGGAGGGCTTATCAATCAGGGATAGGACATTTTATAAACAAGTGTGTCTCCTCCATTCTCTCATTTTCCTTGCTGGTGGCTTGAATAGATACAGATGGGCATGAGGTCCTCAGCATAAAGTAGCATAATTCTGTGAATCACTACATGGAGAAGAACCAGTCAGTAACAGGAATTGGTACATGACTGAGGGAAAACTCCTTATTCATTTCATCTCCTGTGTTTTTTGCTTCACTTGTACCCTGTCATTGCCTTTTCTAATACACTTGCAACATATGATTTTGTCAAGTGTTTTAATATTTCCAACCTGAAAGGAGAACAAAGAGAACATTTTCTACTCTTTTAAAGTTGATACATCATGCTTTAGTGTTATGTATGTATGTTATATATGAAGATATTTTTAAATATAAATTTTTAATTTTAGGAAACTATAGCTAGAAAAATTAAACTAGCAATATTCTGACATAGGACTGTTATAATTGTAATTAAATATAATCCCATGCTCTGTATAAGCATATAAAAGCCAGTTGGCTACAGAAATACATTTTACTTTTTTCAGAAAAATTATCTGGGAATGATTGATTTAATTTCTTTATTTTTTGTAGAAGTATAGTTGATTTGCAATATTATGTAAGTTTCAGTTGTACTGCATAGTGGATCAGTATTTTTATAGATTATACTCCATTTAAACTTATTACAAAATAATACTTCCCTGTGCTGTACAATATATCCTTGTGGCTTATCTATTTTGTACATAGTAGTGTGTTTTACTTAATCCCATAACCCTGTCTTTCCATACCTCCTTCCTTGTACCCACTGGTGACCACTAGTTTGTTATTGATAGCTTTGAGTCTGTTTCTGTTTTACTATATATATTTCTTTGTATTATTTTTAGGTTCCCCATAAAAGTGATAACATATATTATCTTTCTCTGTCTGATTTACTTCACTAACTGTAATCGTCTCTAGGTCCACCACATTGTTGCAGGGGACAGAATTTCATTCTTTTTTTGTGCTGGAGTAATATTCCATTGTTACAGTTATATATAAAACCTCTTCTTTATTCATTTCTCTGTTGAAGGACATTTGGGTTGTTTCTATATCTTGGCTATTGTAAATAGTGCTGTTGTGAATGATGGGGTGCATTTATTCTCTCAAATTAATGTTTTTGATTTTTTTTTCAGATATATACCCAGAAGTGGAATTGCTGGATGATATGGTAGTTCTATTTTTAGTTTCTTAGGAACCTTCATAATGTTTCCCATAGTAACTACATAAATTTACATTCCCACTAACAGTGTACAAGGATTCAGTTTTCTCCACATCCTCACCAACATTTGTTATTTTTGGTCTTTTTGATGATAGCCATTTTGACAGGGGTGAGGTGACATCTCATTGTAGTTTTGATTTGGATTTCTGTAATGATTAGTGATGTTGAGCATCTTTTCATGACCCTGTTAGCCATCTGTATGTCTTCTTTGGAAAAATGTCTGTGTTGGCTTTCTGCCCATTTTTTGGTTGAGTTGTTTGTTTTTTTTGATATTGAGTTGTATGAGCTATTTATGTATTTTTGGGTATGAGCCCCTTGTTGGTCATATAATTTGAAAATATTTAACTCCAACCAATAAGTTATCTTTTTGTTTGTTGATAGTTTATTTTGCCATCTAAAATCTTTTAAGTTTAATTAGGTCCCATTTGTTTATTTTTGCTTTTATTTGCTTTGGGAGACATATCCAAAAAAAATATTTCTATGATTTAATTCTCTTCTAGGAGTTTCATGGTCTCAGGTCTTACATTTAGGTCTTTAATCCATTTTGACTTTATTTTTGTATATGGTGTGAGGAACTGTTCTAATCTCATTCTTTTATATGTAGCTGTCTAGTTTTGCCAAAACCACTTATTGAAGAGACTGTCTTTTCTCCATTGTATAGTCTTGGTTCCTTTGTCATAGATTAAATGACCATTGTTGCATGGGCTTATTTCTGGACTATCTATTCTGTTCCATTTATCTATATGTCTATTTTTCTGCCAGAACTATGCTATTTTGATTACTGTAGCTTTGTAAAATACTCTGAAGTCAGAGAGTATTTTTTTTTGCTTTGTTCTTTTTTTGCTTTTGTTTTGTTCTTTTTTTCTCAAGATTGCTTTGGCAATTTGGTGTCTTTTGTTGTTCAGTATGAATATAGGAATTTTTGTTCTTGTCCTGTAAAAAGTGTGATTAGTATTTTGATAGGGATTGCATTAAATCTGTAGATTACTTTGGGTATTATGGACATTTTAATAATGTAATTCTGTCAGTCCAAGAACACAGGGTATCTTTCCATTTCTTTGTATTATCTTCAATTTCCTTTATCAATTTTTTATACTTTTCAGAATACAGGTCTTTCACCTCCTTGATTAAGTTTATTCATAGATATTTTATTCTTTGTGATATGATTGTATATGAGACTTTTTTTTGCTTTCTCTTTCAGATAATTCCTTGTCCTTATAGACAAGCAACAGATTTCTCTATATTAATCTTGTATCCTGCAACTTTACTGACTTTATCTCATTTTCATGAGTTTTTTGGTGGATACTTTTGAATTTTTTATATAAAGTATCATGTCATCTGCAAATAATGACAGTTTTATCTCTTCCCTTCCAATTTGGATACCTTTTATTTTATTATTATTTTTTTCTTTTCTGATTGCTGCAGCTAAGACTTCCAATTCTATGTTGAATAGAAGTGGTAATATTGGGCATTCTGGTCTTGTTCCTGAATTTAGCAGGAAGGCTTTCAGCTTTTCAACATTGAGTATTATGTTGACTGTGGATTTGTCATAAATGGCTTTTATTATGTTTAAGATATGTTCTCTCTGTACCCATTTTGGTGAGAGTTTTTATCATGAATTAATGTTGAATTTTTTCAAAAATTTTTCTGCATCCATTGAGATGATCATGAGATTTTTATACTTCCTTTTATTAATGTGGTATATCACAATCACTAATTCGTGAATATTGAATCATCCTTGAATCCCTGGAATAAATCTCACTTGAGCATCCTTTTCATATATTGTTGTATTCAGTTTGCTAATATTTTCTTGAGGATTTTTGCACCTATATTCATCAAAGATATTGGCATGTAATTTTCTTTTTTTGTAGTGTCTTTGTTTGGTTTTGGTATCAGGGTTATTGTGGCCTTGTAGAATACGTTTGGGACTCTTCCATCCTCTTCATTTTTTTTCAATAGTTTGAGAAGGATAAGTATTAGCTGTTCTTTATATGTTTGGCAGAATTCCCCTGTGAAGCCATCTAATCCTGGGCTTTTTTGTTTGGTTGGGGTTTTTTGTTGTTGCTTTAATTACAGTTTCAATTTCTCTACTAGTGATTGGTCAGTTCAGGTTGTCTGTTTCTTCCTGCTTCAGTCTTGGCAGGTTTTATGTTTCCAGAAATTTGTCCATTTCTTCTAGGTTGTCAGTTTGCTGGGATATAACTGTTTATAGTATTCTCTTATGATTGTTTGTATCTCTGTGTTATAGGTTGTTATTTCTCCTCTTTAATTTTGTATTTTGTTTATTTGGGTTTTCTTTCTTATATTCTTGATAAACCTAATAAAGGTTTATCCATTTTGTTTATATTTAAAAAAAATAGCTCTACTTTTCATTAATCTTTCTTTTTGATCTCTATTTATTTCCTTTTCTGATTTTTATTTCCTTCCTTCTGCTGACTTTGGATTTTGTTTGTTCTTTTTCTAATTCCTTTACATGGTAGGCTAGGTTATTTGAGATTTTTCTTGTTTTGTGAGGAAGGCCTGTATTGATATAAACTTCCCTCTTAAAACTGCTTTTGCTGCTTCCCATAGATATTGTAGTACTGTGCTTCCATTTTCATTTGTCTCAAGGTATTTTTAGGTTTCCTCTTTGAGTTCTTCATTGACCCATTGTTTTTTAGTAGTATATTGTTTAGTCTCCATGTATTTGTGCTTTTCACATTTTGTTTCTGTAATTTATTTCTAGTTTCATAGTGTTGTGGTTGGAAAAAAAAGCTTGATATAGTTTCTATCCTCTTAAATTTGTTGAGACTTGTTTTGTGACCTAGCATATGATCTATCTCAGAGAACACTCCATGTGCACTTGAAAAGAACATGTATTCTGTTGTTCTTCATTGGAATGTCTTAGAGATACTTATTAAATCCAATTGGTCTATTGTGCATTTAAGACCACTGTTGCCTTATTGATTTTCTGTCTGGATGATCAGTTCATTAATGTAAATGGAGTGTTAATGCCCCCTACTGTTATTATATTTTTGTCAGTTTCCCCCCCATGTCTGTTAATACTCACTTTATATATTTAGGTGCTCCTGTATTGGATGCATGTCTGTTAACAAGTGTAACATCATCTTCTTCTATTGATCCCTTTATCAATATATAATTCCATTCATTGTCTTTGGTTATAGCCTTTGTTTTATAGCCTACTTTGTCTGATAAGAGTACTGCTACCCCTGCTTTCTTATCATTTCCATGTGCATGAAATATCCTTTTCCATCCCCTCTCCATCTGTGTGTCTCTTTAGCTGTGAAGTGAATCTCTTGTAGGCAGCATATAGATGGGTCTTGTTTTTGTTTTTTTTTTAAACAATCAGCCATCCTATATCTTTTGATTGAAGCATTTATTTCATTGACATTTAAAGAAATTATTGATAAATATGTACTTATTGCCATTATATTACTTGTTTTCCTTTAGTAGTGTGCTTGTGTCCCTTTCTTTTTATTTTTGTTTATCTATTTTATGTTTTTGGTTTGTGGTTACCATGGGGTTCAGATATGTTGACCTATATCTACTTGTTTTAAACTGGTAGTCATTTAAATTACACACAATCTAAAAGATCCAAGTTTTTTACTCCTCTCCCTCATATTTTGTGTTTTTATGTCATATTTTACGTATTTATGTTTATCCCTTAGCTATTTATTGTAGCTAAAGTTGCTTTTACAGTATTTTGTCTTTTAATCTTAATACTTATTTAAGTTGTTGATCCTCAGCCCTTACTCTGTATTTGCCGTTCATAGTGGGATTTTCCCTCTCCTATACATTCTTTCTTCTTTTCAACTTGGAGAAAACCCTATAACATACTTTACGGTAGGTTTAGTGATGAACTTTTTAGTTTTTGCTTGTCTGAGAAGTCTCCCTCCTTCTATTCTGAATGATAATCTTGCTGGTTATAGTATCCTTGGTTGCAGGTTTTTCCTTTCAGCATTTTGAATATATTGTGCCTCTCCTTCTGGCCTACAAAGTTTCTACTGAAAATCAGCCAGTGCCCTTCTTAGGGTTCCCTTGTGTGTGATTCTTTGTTTTCCTTCTGCTGACTTTGGAATTCTCTATTTTTAGCTTTTGTCACGTTAATTATGATAGGTCTTTGGGTTCATCTTGCTTGGGACCCTCTCTGCTTCCTGTACATGGTTATCTGTTTACTTCTTCATGTTTGGGAAATAATTTCAAATAATTTCAGCCATAATTTCATCAAATACATTTTCAATCCACTCTTCTCTTTACTCCTTCTAGGACCCCTATAGTGTGAATCTTGGAGTACTTGATGTTATCTCAAAGATCTCTTTAACTATTTTCATTTAATGTATTTTTCTGTTTTCTGTTCTGATTGGATGCTTTACATTATTCTATCTTCCAGGTCACTCATATGTCTATGTATATCACTTAGTCTGCTGTTCATTCCTTTTAGTGTGTTTTTTCAGTTATTGATTTCTTCTTTTTTTTTTTTTTTTTGCGGTACGCGGGCCTCTCACTGTTGTGGTCTCTCCCGTTGTGGAGCACAGGCTCTGGACGCACAGGCTCAGTGGCCATGGCTCATGGGCCTAGCCGCTCCGCAGCATGTGGGATCTTCCCAGACCAGGGCACGAATCTGTGTCCCCTGCATCAGCAGGCAGACTCTCAACCACTGCGCCACCAGGGAAGCCCCAAATTCTTCATTTTTGATTGGGTCTTTTTTGAGATTTTCTAGTTCCATGTTTAAATTCTGACTGTGTTCACCTATTCTTTTCCCTAATTCAGTTAGCATTCTTATTACTCTTTCAATTTTTTATCTGGTAAATTGTTTCCATTCCATTATTTATTATTTCAGGGATTTTCTCTTTCTTTTTCATTTGAGAGCAGTTCTTCTGCCTTTCATTTTGCTTGACTTTCTCTGTCTCTAGAATTTAGGTGAAACAGTTACCTATTGGAGTCTTAAACTGATGTCCTTGTGTGGGAGCGTCACTATACAGTCTGCTTGTGCCAGTGCCCTTGGTTGGAGAGCTGGATTTGATGTGAATCAAGTCACATCTTTTCTTAGGGTGTGCCGGCTGCTATCACTTTGGTGGGAAGTAGGGCTGGAGTCTGGTGTGAGGTGGGGCTTCCCCTCTCTCCAGTGGCTGTCACCACTCTATCAGGTTTTGGGTCTGATCCCATGTTGCTGGAGCAGAAGTCCTGAGGGTCAGCTGTGAGCTGTCTCAGTTCCCTTTAAGTGTGTGCTTTCCCCTCTCAGCACCAGGATCTTTGCCCCAGAAGGGAGAATTGCTGGAGCAAGAGAGTCCTGTTAAGGCTATTGGCTCATGGTGGGGCATGGGCTGTGGTGGATTGGCTGCAGACAGAGGTCTGAGCTAATTCTGATGCACCACCTGTACAGGTGCCAGCAGTAGTTGTTCTCATCTTGCTCAGACACAACCTCGGGTCCAAATTCCCTTTGTGCCTCACAGCTGATCATTCCCACCAACCTCTGTTGCCCCTGCCCTGTTGTGGAGTCACACTGCAGGGCAGTCAGGGCCCATGTTGACTCTTTACATGTATTGTGGTATGGGCTGTGGTGGACTGGTCACCGTCAGTGTTCCAGGCTCCTTCTGACACAGTACATACCAGCAATGGCCACCCATGACCCACCCAGGTACTGCCCCAGGTGTGCCTCTGTGTCCCACAGCCCAACTCTCTCACTAGTTGTGGCAGCCCTAGATCCAGTGTGACATGGAGTAAACAAGGCTGGAGTGTTCACTTGGCTTAAGCTGGAGAATGGGCTGGGGTGGTCATGGGAAACCAGGCAGCCCCTGGATCAGTCTTCAGTATCTCTTCTCCACACTGCCTTGGGGGCAAGTCAGCATGTGTGTACTCTTCATGAACAGTGTCTAGGCTTTCCACAGCCCTCTTGTTAGTCCTACTGGTGCTCCAACCAATCAAGGGGTTTCATCTTCCCTGTGTAAGACCCCAGAACAGGGGCATCCAATATGTCAATCAAACCACTCACTCCACAGGGTGAACTGCTGCTTGTGTAATCTCTCTTTTTCTCTGAGTCCCCCTCCCATGGGGCATAGGTCCCTACCTGATGGCTTCTTTTCTCTTCCTGCCCAATTCTGTGTCTATCTTTCCTAAAGCCTGGTTGCACAAAAGTCTTTCTGGCAATTTCTAGGTAGTTTTCAGTGAGGATTTTTCCACACATGGATGTATTTTTGATGTGTTCATGAGGGGAGGTGAGTTCCATGTCCTCTTACTCTGCCATCTTGATCGATCTCTCCAGTTTAACTCTTTGTAAGCAATTTGTCTCATAAGTAGACATCCTACAGTGTTAGTGTTGCCAGTCAATAAAATACAGTAAGAAAAATATAGGAAATATAATGCAACTTTAAGTAAATATCTTTTTTCCCTCTGTTAAAATATTAAATCAAGATAGGTTCAATGAATTACACATCTCCAATATTTATATAATTATTAGAGTGAAATCTTTTAAATGTATTTAAAACTATTTGTTGTATTGAACCCAAATATAAACACATAAAATATGCTAAATCCATAGCTAATAACACTTTAAAATCCTATTGAATAATATTCATTCTTCTCTTATAAAAAGTTTTCCTACCTAATCTTTGCTAAAAATAATGTAATCACACATTTTATATTTGTGAATAACCAAATATATTCTGAAATATAATTTTTATTTGGCACTTTAATGTGTCCACTTGCACTCATAAATAATATTCATTTGTATTATCAGTTCTAATAAAGAGTCATATAGAGACACTTTAACTTTTTACTTACTGTATTCAGTTACAACAGAATAAAAACTGCTAAAGATATCTTTAAATAGAAAATAAATCACCTTACCCATATCAGATCAATGAAATATCAGGCTTATCCCTCTGGATTTTGTAGCCATAGCATGTGCCTCTTTATTTCTCTGCTCAGTTTCCTAAATCACAATAGATATGGGGGATTACATTTTCATTGTATTTTACACTTTCTCTGTAGCTGGCAGTTGACTGATAGTGAGTTTATAATTTCATTGAGATCAGAGATAATATTATCTGTGTTATGTATCCTATATCCAGTAAAATTAAGTAAATAGGTAGCTTTTATTTATGTTTTACTTTAATTTTAGTAACTCATTTTTAATTATTTCTTTAATTTTTCTCTCCTTATTCTCAAAGATTAATTGAGGATAGGAACTATTTAAGCTTATGGTGCAAATCTCTTCTGACTAGTTGTATGATCTTTAGCTTTCAGGGTTCTGTAGGTGCTTCTCTGTGTTGCCACTAACGCTGAAGTAAGTCACTCTGTTGTTTTCCCTTTACCTTTTTCTAGGAGTCTTGTACACATCCTGTCCAACTTCCAGCCAGTAACCAAAACCATGTTTAATGAAGAATTTTGTTTCAAGGAGTAGTTTTTTTGTTTGTTTTTGTTTTTTTGCAGTACGCAGACCTCTCTCTGTTGTGGCCTCTCCCGTTGTGGAGCACAGGCTCCGGATGCTCAGGCTCAGCGGCCATGGCTCACGGGCCCAGCTGCTCCGCGGCATATGGTATCTTCCCAGACCAGGGCATGAACCCATGTCCCCTGCATCGGCAGGTGGACTCTCAACCACTGTGCCACCAGGGAAGCCCCTAAGGACTAGTTTTAATAGCAAAATTTTGATAACATTAATCCACTAGAGAAACATGTTTAATTTCTAAGACAAATCCCATACTTGACTGTGGAGACTGCTTTACAAGGACATGCTCATTGATAGTTTTTACGTTTACATTTACATCTATACAAATAGGAGCAAGCCAGTATCTCCTCTGAGCACGTACTTTCAAACTAAAGAATGTCTAGCTATTTAGGTAATAACTGTCTCCTAGATATCCGTGTCCTAAAAAGTGAGCCATACCTAGACAAAAATCTTGATAGCAGTTGTTCTTCTTTGACTGACTTGATATAATTTGCTTGATCAAAATATCTGCCATTTTTGCATCTTTTGGTGTCTTTGGTGGCAAACACTTTAGTTATCCCTCGTTAAAAAAAATTGCCCTAAATATATATTTTATACAGTTTTAATGAACCCTGTATAGCTGTAATTTTGGAGTATGTGTGAACTAGTAGTAGACAAGCATTTCCAAGTGTTACAGTTCAACTTTGGATTATTTCAGTGCCCAAGATAAGACTAAGTTGAAACAAAATGTAAGAAAAAAAAGGTAAGTTGATAGCAGAAAGATACATCAAAATGTGTGAAGTACTAAAATAGCTGGATAGCTACATGCAAAAAAATAAATTGTGATGCAGACCTTACACCATTCAAAAAAACCTGAAAATGAATTACAGGTCTAAATGGAAAGCACAAAACTACAAAACTCCTAGAAAACAACATAGGAGAAAACCTAGATGACCTTGGATATGGTGAAGACTTTTTAGATTTAACACCAAAGATATGATCATGAAATAAATAGTGGGTAAGGTAGACATCATTAAAATTAAAAACTTCTGTTCTGTAAAAGACAAGGTCAAGAGAATTAGAAGCCAAGCCACATACTGGGGGAAAATATTTGTAAAACAGATATCTAATAAAATACTTTTATACAAAATGTACAAAGAACTTGTAAAACTCAACAGTATGAAAACAAACAACCGATTAAAATATGGGCCAAAGAACATAACAGATACTTCACTAAAGAAGATATACAGATGGAAAATAAGCATATATTAATGCTTAATTAAGATGATAATATGTCATCAGAGAAATGCAAATTAAAACAAAAATGAGATAGCGCTGCACATCTACTAGAAAGGCCAAAATCTGGAACACTGACTGGTAACACCAAAAGCTGGTGAGGATATAGAGCCACTGGAGCTCTCATTCATTGTTGGCAGAAATGCAAAATGGTGTGGCCACTTTGGAAGACAGTTTGCAGTTTCTAACAAAATGAAACAAGCTATTTTCACAAAACAAATAAGCAAGCTATTTTCATATAACAGACAATCATTTTCCTTGGTATTTACCCAAAGGAGTTGAAAGCTTATGTCCATGCAGAAACTCACACATGCATATTTATTGCAGTTTTATTCATTATTGCTAAAACTTGGAAGCAGTCATGGTGTCCTTCAGTAGGTGAATAGATAAGAAACTGTTTTATATCCAGACAATGGAATATTATTCAGTGCTAAAAAGAAAAGAGCTCTCAAGCCATGAAAAGGAATGGAGGAAACTTAGATGAATATTACTAAGTAAAAGAAGTGAATCTGATATAGTTACATACTATATGATTCCAACAATGTGACATTTGGGAAAAGGCAAAACAATAGGGACAATAAAAAAAAAATCAGCGATTGCCAGGGAGAGAGATGAATAGATAGAGGATTTTGAGAGCAGTGAAATATTCTGTATGGTATTTTAATGATGGATACATGTCATTATACATTTGTCGAAACCCATAGAATGTACAACATCAGAAGTGATCCATAATCAAACTGTGAACTTTGGGTGATGATGACGATGTGTCAATGTAGGTTCATCTAACAAATATACCACTCTAGTGGGAAATGCTGATAATGGGGGAGGCTATGAATATGTGGTGGCAGGATGTATATGGGAAATACCTGTATCTTCACTTCAATTTTGCCCTGAACCTAAAACTTCTCTAAAAATTATCTTGATTAAAAGAAAGTGTGGAATGCAGCTAAATTAGTGCCTTGAGAGAAGTTCACAATTTAATTTTATATTTTAGAAAAGAAAAATATATAAATATAATTTCTAACTTCTCAATAAGATAGAATATAGCTATTAAAAGCAAAGAAATCAGGAGAAAATAAAAAAATATGTAAGCCAAAATAAAATAGAAAACAAAAATATAAAAGAGATAAAATCAACAGACAAAAGAAGAGTAAATGGATAAATTTTCAGTCATATTGATTTTAAAATTGGAAAATATAAATTCCAATATCATGAAAGTTAAAGAGGACAAAATTTCAAGCCCTTCCTACAATAAAAATGACAATAAAGAAATTTATGTCAATACATATGAAAATCCAGAAAAAATAGATACATTTCTTTAAGAAATATCTTACCAAAATTGAGAAGAAGAAATAAAAAGTATGGATAATCTCATAGCTGTTGAATTTTTAATTTTAAAATTCCCCATGAAGAAAACCTACAAACACTAAAAGAAGATATACTACCAATCTTAGTTAAATTTTGAGGCCAGTATAACTCTTGATACTAATCTAAGGACACTACACATATAGGAAAATTAAAGGAAGATAAACCTCATGAACATAGATACAAAAGCTCATAAACAAAACTTTAGCAAATTGAATTGTCACAATAAATATAATAAATATGATTTATTTAAAGAATGCAAGTTTTATTCAAAAACTGATTAATATGATTACTTATTACAAACAGAATAAGGTACAGAAAACAATTATCTTAAAAAAGAATGAAATTCATTTGATTAAACTGTCATTTCTTAAAAGCACACTAGAAATGGAAACATTCTTAATCTTTTAAATTACATCTACAAAACAACTACATTACACTCATTGTTGAAATATTATTTGTGAGGTCTGGTACAAAACAAGGATACCCGATATATAAGCATTTTATCATGGTAGTAGACTCTGTTGTGAGTTATGGAATAAATTATTTAATATGGGAATTAGAACTCCACAGCTGTGGGAGGAGCTCTACATGTATGTGTTTTTTAATTTCCATATATTTGTGAATTCCAATTATTTTTTCTGTTCTTGATTTCTAATCTCAGTAATGTTCAGAAAACAAACTTGCATTATTTCAGTGCTTTCAAATTAATTAAAGAAAGAAAGTGCTTAACTTTATTTGCTAAATAGCTTTCTTTAATCCTGTTGATTCAAGTGAGCATCAGACAATATTGTACTCACAAAAAACCAAAAACATACTTGTAAACACACATGGGACCATAAAATAAGGATTTAACACAGTGGCGATCAAGTAGCAGCACAGTGTGAATAGATACTCTCTTTGTATGTTTCCAACAATGTCTGTTAAGAAATTAAATACTTCTTTTAAAACATATTAAAATTGGATATTTTAGAATATTTTAAAATATTATTTATTTCTATAGTTTAATTTACTGGGGATTATTTTTTGTGTTTGCATGTACATATTGAACAGTTAAAACAACAGTATACATAAAACTTTGCATAGTATGATTCAAAAAAGTAAGTACAAATATTTTTCATTTTCAATATCTATTACAAAGTAGAGCATAGCAATATGGAAAGCATTAGTCCCTTGTTTATAAATTCCAGTATATCTAGATTTCTGTCTAATGTAGCTAGAACACTGACCATTGTGATAGAATTTTTTTTTCACATGAGATTGGAATTATTATTATTTTTTAACATCTTTATTGGAGTATAATTGCTTTACAATGGTGTGTTAGTTTCTGCTGTATAAAAGTGAATCAGCTATACATATACATATATCCCCATATGTCTTCGCTCTTGCGTTTCCCTCCCACCCTCCCTATCCTATCCCTCTAGGTGGTCACAAAGCACCCAGCTGATCTCCCTGTGCTACGTGGCTGCTTCCCACTAGCTATCTATTTTACATTTGGTAGTGTATATATGTCCATGACACTCTCTCACTTCATCCCAGCTTACCCTGCCCCTCCCCAAGTCCTCAAGTCCGTTCTCTACGTCTGCGTCTTTATTCCTGTCCTGCCCCTAGGTTCTTCAGAACCTTCTTTTTTTTTTTTTTAGATTCCACATATATGTGTTAGCATACGGTATTTGTTTTTCTGACTTACTTCACTCTGTATGACAGACTCTAGGTCCATCCACCTCACTACAAATAACTCAATTTTGTTTCTCTTTATGGCTGAGCAATATTCCATTGTACATATGTGCCACATCTTCTTTATCCATTCATCTGTTGATGGACACTTAGGATGGTTCCATGTCCTGGCTATTGTAAATAGAGCTGAAATGAACATTTTGGTACATGACTCTTTTTGAATTATGGTTTTCTCAGGGTATATGCCCAGTAGTGGGATTCCTGGTTTGTATGGTACTTCTATTTTTAGTTTTTAAGGAACCTCCATACAGTTCTCCATAGTGGCTGTATCAATTTACATTCCCACCGACAGTGCAAGAAGGTTCCTTTTACTGCACACCCTCTCCAGCATTTATTGTTTGTAGAATTTTGATGATGGCCATACTGACTGGTATGAGGTGATAACTCATTGTAGTTTTGATTTGCATTTCTCTAATGATTAGTGATATTCAGCATCCCTTCATGTGTTTGTGGGCAATCTGTATATCTTCTTTGGAGAAATGTCTATTTAGGTCTTCTGCCCATTTTTGGATTGGGTTGTTTGTTTATTTGATATTGAGATGCATGAGCTGCTTATATATTTTGGAGATTAATCCTTTGTCAGTTCCTTAATTTGCAAATATTTTCTCCCATTCTGAGGGTTGTCTTTTCATCGTTTTTATGTTTTCCTTTGCTGTGCAAAAGCTTTTAAGTTTCATTAGGTCCCATTTGTTTATTTTTGTTTTTATTTCCATTTCTCTAGGAGGTGGGTCAAAAAAGATCTTGCTGTGATTTATGTCATAGAGTGTTCCTCCTATCTTTTCCTCTAAGAGTTTTATAGTGTCTGGTCTTACATTTAGGTCTTTAATCCATTTGAATTTATTTTTGTGTATGGTGTTAGGGAGTATTCTAGTTTTATTCTTTTACATGTAGCTGTCCAGTTTTCCCTGCACCACTTACTGAAGAGGCTATCTTTTCTCCATTGTATATTCTTGCCTCCTTTATCAAAAATTAGGTGACCATATGTGCCTGGGTTTATCTCTGGGCTTTCTATCCTGTTCCATTGATCTATATTTCTGTTTTTGTGCCAGTACTGTACTGTCTTGATTACTGTAGCTTTGTAGTATAGTCTGAAATCTGGCAGCCTGATTCCTCCAGCTCTGTTGTTCTTTCTGAAGATTGCTTTGGCTATTCAGGGTCTTTTGTGTTTCCATACAAGTTGTGAAATTTTTTGTTCTAGTTTTGTGAAAAATGCCATTGGTAGTTTGATACGGATTGCATTGAATCTGTAGATTGCTTTGGGTAATATAGTTATTTTCACAGTGTTGATTCTTCCAATCCAAGGACATGGTATATTTCTCCATCTGTTTGTATCATCTTTAATTTCTTTCATCAGTGTCTTCTAGTTTTCTGCATGCAGGTCTTTTGTCTCCTTAGGTAGGTTTATTCCTATGTATTTTATTCTTTTTCCTGTAATGGTAAATAGGAGTGTTTCCTTAATTTCTCTTTCACAGTTTTAATCACTAATGTATAGGTATGCAAGAGACTTCTGTGCATTAATTTTGTATCCTGCTGCTTTAGCAAATTCATTGATTAGCTCTAGTAGTTTTCTGGTAGCATCTTTAGGATTCTCTGTGTATAGTATCATGTCATCTGGAACATTACTTCATCGTTTCCGATTTGGATTCCTTTTATTTCTTATTCTTCTCTGACTGCTGTGGCTAAAACTTCTGAAACTATGTTGAATAATAGTGGTGAGAGTGGACAACCTTGTCTTGTTCTGGATTTTAGAGGAAATGGTTTCAGTTTTTCACCATTGAGAACGATGTTTGCAGTGGGTTTGTCATGTATGACCTTTATTATGTTAAGGTGAGTTCCCTCTATGCCTGCTTTCTGCAGGGTTTTTATCGTAAATAGGTGTTGAATTTTGTCAAAAGCTTTTTCTGCATCTTTTGAGATGATTACATGGTTTTTCTCCTTCAGTTTGTTAATATGGTTTATCACATTGATAGATTTGCATATATTGGAAAATCCTTGTATTCCTGGGGTAAAACCCAATTGATCATGGTGTATGATCCTATTAATGTGCTGTTGGATTCTGTTTGCTAGTATTTTGTTGAGGATTTTTGCGTGTATGTTCATTAGTGATATTGGCCTGTAGTTTTCTCTTTTTGTGACATCTTTTTCTGGTTTTGGTATCAGGGTAATGGTGGCCTCATAATAAGTTTGAGAATATTCCTCCCTCTGCTATATTTTGGAGGGGTTTGAGAAGGATAGGTTTTAGCTCTTCTCTAAATGTTTGATAGAATTCACCTGTGAAGCCATCTGGTCCTGGGCTTTTGTTTGTTGGAAGACTTTAAATCATAGTTTCAATTTCAGTGCTTGTGATTGGTCTGGTTATATTTTCTGTTTCTTCCTGGTTCAACCTCGGAAGGTTGTGCATTTCTAAGAATTTGTCCATTTCTTCCAGGTTGTCCATTTTATTGGCATATAGTTGCTTGTAGTAATCTCTCATGATCCCCTGTATTTCTGCAGTGTCACTTGTTACTTTTCCCTTTTGATTTCTAATTCTGTTGATTTGAGACTTCTCCCTTTTTTACTTGATGAGTCTGGCTAATGGTTTATCAATTTTGTTTATCGTCGCAAAGAACCAGCTTTTAGTTTTATTGATCTTTGCTACTGTTTTCTTCATTTCTTTTTCATTTATTTCTGATTTGATCTTTATGATTTCTTTCCTTCTGATAACTTTTAGGAGTTTTTTGTTCTTCTTTCTATAATTGCTTTAGGTGTAAGATTAGCTTGTTTATTTGAGGTGTTTCTTGTTTCTTGAGGTAGGATTGTATTACCATAAACTTCCTTCTTGGAACTGCTTCTGCTGCATCCTATAGGTTTTGGATCGTCGTGTCTTCATCGTCATTTGTCTCTAGGTATTTTTTGATTTCCTCTTTGATTTCTTCAGTGATCTCTTGGTTATTTACTAGTGTATTGTTTAGCATCCATGTGTTTGTATTTTTTACAGTATTTTTTCCTGTAATTGATATCTAATCTCATAGCGTTGTGGTTGGAAAAGACACTTGATACGCTTTCAGTTTTCTTATATTTACCAAGGCTTGATTTGTGACCCAAGATGTGATCTATCCTGGAGGATGTTACATGAGCACTTGAGAAGAAAGTGTATTCTGTTGTTTTCGGATGGAATGTCCTATAAATATCAATTAAGTCCATCTTGCTTAATGTGTCATTTAAAGCTTGTGTTTCCTTATTTATTTATTTATTTTTGCGGTACACGGGCCTCTCACTGTTGTGGCCTCTCCCGTTGCAGAGCACAGGCTCCGGACGTGCAGGCTCAGCAGCCATGGCTCACGGGCCCAGCCGCTCCGTGGCACGTGGGATCTTCCCGGACCAGGACACAAACCTGGGTCCCCTGCATCGGCAGGCGGACTCTCAACCACTGTGCTACCAGGGAAGCCCTCCGTATTTATTTTCATTTTGGATCATCTGTCCATTGGTGAAAGTGAGGTGTTAAAGTCCTCTACTATCATTGTGTTACTGTTGGTTTCCCCTTTTATGGCTGTTAGCATTTGCCTTATGTATTGAGGTGCTCCTATGTTGGGTGCAAAAATATTTACAGTTGTTATATCGTCTTCTTGGATTTGTCTCTTGATCATTATGTAGTGTCCTTCTTTGTCTCTTGAAATACTCTTTATGTTAAAGTCTATTTTGTCTGATATGAGAATTGCTACTCCAGCTTTCTTTTGATTTCCATCTGCATGGAATATGTTTTTCCATCCCCTCACTTTCAGTCTGTATGTGTCCCTAGGTCTGAAGTGGGTCTGTTGTAGACAACATATACACGGGTCGTGTTTTTACATCCATTCAGCCAGTCTGTGTCTTTTGTTTGGAGCATTTAATCTATTTACATTTAAGGTAGTTATCGATATGTATGTTCCTATTACTATTTTCTCAATTGTTTTGGGTTTGTTATTATCGGTCTTTTCCTTCTCTTGTGTTTCCTGCCTAGAGAAGTTCTTTTAGCATTTGTTGTAAAGCTGGTTTGGTGGTGCTGAATTCTCGTAGCTTTTGCTTATCTGTAAAGCTTTTAATTTCTCTGTTGAACCTGGATGAGATCCTTGCTGGTTAGAGTAATGTTGGTTGTAGGTTTTTCCCTTTAATCACTTTATATATGTCCTGCCACTCCCTTCTGGCTTGCAGAGTTTCTGCTGAAAGATCAGCTGTTAACCTTATGGGGATTCCCTTGTATGTTATTTGTTGTTTTTCCCTTGCTGCTTTCAATATTTTTTCTTTGTGTTTAATTTTTGATAGTTTGATCAATATGTGTGTTGGCATGTTTCTCCTTGGATTTATCCTTTATGGGACTCTCTGTGCTTCCTGGAGTTGGTTGGCTGTTTCCTTTCCCATATTAGGGAAGTTTCCAACTATAATCTCTTCAAATATTTTCTCAGTCCCTTTCTTTTTCTCTTCTTCTTCTTGGACCCCTATAATTCCAATGTTGGTGTGTTCAATGTTGTCCCAGAGGTCTCTGAGACTGTCCTCAATTGTTTTCATTCTTTTTTTTGGACGCTGCTCTGCGGTAGTTATTTCCACTATTTTATCTTCCAGGTCACTTATCCGTTCTTCTGCCTCAGTTATTCTGCTATTGATTCCTTCTAGAGAATTTTTAATTTCATTTATTGTGTTGTTCATCATTGTTTGTTTGATCTTCAGTTCTTCTAGTTCCTTGTTAAACGTTTGTATTTTTAAGTACAACCCTTGTATTTTCTCCATTCTATTTGCAGCATTTTGGATATCTTTACTATCATGACTCTGAATTATTTTTCAGATAGACTTCCTATTTCCTCTTCATTTGTTTGGTCTGGTGGGTTTTTACTTTGCTCCTTTATCTGCTGCATGTTTCTCTGTCTTGTCCTTTTGCTTAGCTTACTGTGTTTGTGGTCTCCTTTCCACAGGCTGCTGCTTTGTAGTTTCTGTTGTGTTTGGTGTCTGCCCCCAGCAGCTAAGGTTGGTTCAGTGGGTTGTGTAGGCTTCCTGGTGGAGGGGACTTGTGCCTGTGTTCTGGTGGATGAGGCTGAATCTTGTCTTTCTGGTGTGCATTACCACATCCAGTGGTGTGTTTTGGACTGTCTGTGACATATCACGATTTTAGGCAGCCTCTCTGCTAATGGGTGGGGTTGTACTCCTGTCTTGCTAGGTGTTTGGCATGGCGTGTCCAGCACTGTAGCTCGCTGGCTGTTCATTGGAGCTGGGTCTTAGCGTTGAGATGGAGATCTCTGGGAGAGCTTTTGCTGTTTGATATTACATTGAGCTGGGAGGTCTCTGTTGGACCAATGTCCTAAACTTGGCTCTCCCACCTCAGAGGCACATGCCTGGCATCTTGTCAAAGCACCAAGACACTGTCAGCCACATGGCTCAGAAGAAAAGTGAGAAATAAAAGAACGGAAGAAAGAAAATAAATAAATAAAAAGAAATAAAGCTATTAAAATAAAAAATTTAAAAAATTAAAAACTAATAGCAAAAAAGAAAGAAGAGAGCAACCAAACCAAGAAACAAATCCACCAATGATAACAAGCTGTAAAAACTGTACTAAACAAACAAACAAACAAAAACACGATCAGACTAAACACTAGGGCAAATGATAAAAGCAAAGCTATACAGACAAATTCACACAAAGAAGCATACACAAACATACTCACAAAAAGAGAAAACGGAAAACAAATATATATATATATAAATAAGAAAGGAAGAGAGGAACCAAATCAATAAACAAATCTACCAATGATAATAAACTCTGTATACTAAAGTAAGATAAACATAAAACCAGAAACAAATTAGATGCAGAAAGCAAACCCCAAGTCTACAGTTGCTCCCAAAGTCCACCACCTCAATTTTGGGATGATTCTTTGTCTATTCAGGTATTCCACAGATGCAGGGTACATTAAGTTGATTGTGGAGATTTAATCCACTGCTCCTGAGGCTGCTGGGAGAAATTTCCCATTTCTCTTATTTGTTTGCACGTCTCCTGGGGTTCAGCTTTGGGTTTGGCCCCACCTCTACATGTAGATCACCCGAGGGCATCTGTTCTTCGCTCAGACAGGACGGGGTTAAAGGAGCAGCTGATTAGGTGCTCTGTCTCACTCAGGCCAGGGGGAGGGAGGGGTACGGAGTGCTGGGCAAGCCTGCAGCGGCAGAGGCCAATGTGACATTGCAACAGCCTGAGGTGTGCCATGTGTTCTCCTGGGGAACTTGTCCCTGGATCATGGGATTCTGGCAGTGGCAGGCTGCACAGCCTCCCAGGAGGGATGGTGTTAATAGTGACCTGTGCTTTCACACAGGCTTCTTGGCGGCTGCAGCAGCAGCCTTAGCATTTCATGCCCATCTCTGGTGTCTGTGCTTATCGCCACAGCTTGTGCCTGTGTCTGGAGCTCGTTTATGGGGTCCTCTGAATCCCCTCTACTCGTGCACCCGAAAACAATGGTCTCTTGCCTCTTAGGCAGGTCCAGACTTTTTCCTGGACTCCCTCCCAGCTAACTGTGGCACACTAGCCCCCTCAGGCTGTGTTCATGCAGCCAACCCCAATCCTCTCCCTGGGATCTGAACTCCTGGAGCCTCAGCTCCCAGCCCCCACCTGCCCCAGTGGGTGAGCAGACAAGCCTCTCTGGCTGCTGAGTGCTGGTCAGCACCAAACCCCTGTGTGGGAATCTCTCCACTTTGCCCTCTCTACCCCTGTTACTGTGCTCTCCTCTGTGGCTCCGCAGCTCCCCCCACTGCCACCCCATCTCTGCCAGTGAAGGGGCTTCCTAGTGTGTAGAAACTTTTCCTCCTTCACAGCTCCCTCCCAGAGGTGCAGGTCCCATCCCTATCCTTTTGTCTCTGTTTATTCTTTTTTCTTTTGCCCTACCCAGGTACGTGGGGAGTTTCTTGCCTTTTGGGAGGTCTGAGCTCTTCTGCCAGCGTTCAGTAGGTGTTCTGTAGGAGTTGTTCCACATGTAGACGTATTTTTGATGTATTTGTGGTGAGGAGGATGATCTCCACGTCTTACTCCTCTGCCATCTTGAATGTCTCCCTCTGGAATTATTTTTGACAGATAAAAAAAAATCAAACATACCTCTGATACCACTTCAATTATCTAGGTTGTGAATTCTTGAAATTTTAAAATAAATGTAGGAGTTCTTTAAGACAAAATATTTCCAATAGACTGAGAAGGCAGTGTTTGTCATATCACATAACTCACTTAAATCTAAAGCAAAAACTTGGAACTTTTCATGATAGAAATTTGTTAGATTTTGAAACTGTTAGAAAACTCTTCTATGAGAAATAGTTCAGTAGCTTATTGAAAATACTTACTTTTTAAAAAAGTTCTCATAATTTTCTAACAAAATTTTCATAACTGAAATATTTTGTTTTACTGACTGTACATCTGTGATATCTTTTTTATAAGCCAGGTTGGCTAGTCTAATTTACCAGTTATTCAATCAAACATCGATCTAGTTGTTTCTGTGGAGGTATTTTGCAGGTAAAATTAACATCAATTTAACTAAGGGAAATTACCCTGGTTGATTTTGCTGGGCCTGAATAAATCAGTTAGAAGGCTTTACAGTATCACTGAGTTTTCGCCAAGAGAGATAGAGAGGAAGAGGAAAATAAACAGACAGAAATTCTACCTGTGAACAACAGCTTTCACGTGTACCTATAATTGTAAGTTCCAGTCTATTTATGATTATCTTCCCTATACACACACACACATACGTGCAAACAGACACACACATACATGCCAACACACACACTATATATATCTCTATATAGTTTATATATACACTCATATATACATATCCTATTGCATCCCTTTCTGTAGTTGGTTGATACACCATCTAGGAATGTTTTATGCAATAATGCCTACAATTTTTTCCATCTCTACCAAAATTTGTACCTAGTTTTTTCCATTCTATTTTTGTTCTTACTTTATAGTTTTAATAGTAGCTTCTGCAGTACCATTTGGCCTACATTCTGCAGTTGGTCTATTTTGTTAAACTAGAAAGTAACTTAAACATATTTTAGCTAAAATAATATTTCAATTTAATTGTCAATTAAAATTTACATAGGTAAAACTGTAACTTGTGCTGTGTTCATAAAATGTTCAAATAAACACATTATAATGGTATAATAGTGCTTAGAAAGCATTACTTGAATGGGATCAATTTATTTACATTGACTAGTTTTGTGATATGTTTATTTGTAATAATAGAAACAATGCAGGTCCACGATAATGTAACACTAATATCTTACATGATTCAGTAGAGGGAAATGTATTTCCAGCAAAACAATGAACTCTTGTTTCTTTAGAAAAATATTTACATTTCTTCAGCTTTTAAATTTAAATTTAAGTAAACAAAAAGTAATAATTTTGTTCCTCCATCAAGGTAGTTACACTTCTGTTGCTCAGTTGACAATAATAAATGCTTTCTACTGTATTGAACAACACAGACTTAGAAGATAATATTGGCTTATTATAATTATACTTGGTATTTTAACAACTGATTTCGTTTGCCCTCCCAACTTTGTATACAACAACTACTAGTATTGTTAAAAGCATGCAATCTGGAATCTGACTTCCTAGGACCAAATCCAAACTCCACATATTAGGTAAAATTATGACTAATATAATTGCTACTATTAAATAATGCACTGATGTATTCCTAAATGTAATTTTATATGAGAGAGATCAAATATGCCAAATATAGAAAAAAACTATTGCTTAAAAATGTCCACGTGATTTAAATGAAAAATCATTAGAGTGATGTCAAGAATTCTCAATTAATCCTTATTTCAGTATAAACCTAATTAGAATCATAACAGGATTTTGTCTCTGAGTGAAATTCACAATCCTAAAATTATTTTAGGAAGCAAAAGCAAAATCAAAGCAATACAAAGACAATTTGGAAGGAGTAAAAAGGAGGAATGATTTGCAAGAGAAATATATTTAGATATAATGATTAAAATCATTTGATAATGAAATAAAAATGGATCCTTGGGATTATGAAAAATACATTATGTTATAGCAGTTAGCAACTTTGTTGGGGAAGGTAAGGGAATAAAACACTTCTGCCTCATCCCATTCACAGACATAAATTTCAAATCACTTAAATATCAGAACAATGACAAAATTAAAAAACAAACTGATGAAAATATGAGAAGATTATGGAAAACTATGTTTAAAATCTTGGAGCAGGTTATAATTTGTTAATTAAAAAAGAAAAGCTATAAAATAAAAGAAATAGAAAAATAAAGGTTCCAGTATCAGGAAGGAAGGATAACCTACAACTGTTGATCCTAAAGATGTTAAAAATACAAAGTTATATTATGATTGACTCAATGTGAATAAATTTGGTAGTTTAAATGGACAAATTCCTAGAAAGATGCTACCAAATCTCACTGAAGAAAAAATTTGATAACCTGAATATCCATATATATTTTTTAAAATTAAATTTATAATTAAAAAATCTTCCAACAAGGAAAGCCACTGCCCAGATTGCTTCATGTTGGATTCTACCAAACATTTCAGGGGGAACACACACACACACACACACACACACACACACACACACACACACACAAAAGCTTCCAGAAAATAGAAAAGGAAAGAACACTTTTTGACTCATTTTATAAGTTAACTTCATCTTGATACCAAAATTAGACAAAAATAATATAAGCAAACCGGAGACTGATATGCCTCATGAATATAAATGTAAATATTCTTAACAAAGTATTAAGTCAAATATAGAAATTTATAAAAAGGATCATATATTATGATCAAGTACTTGTTTCCTCTAATGCAAGGTTCATTCAACGTTTAAAAAATAATTGTTTTGCATTATATGAGCAGACAAAGAAAGACAATTTATGACTATTTCACTAGGTATAGATAAAAACATTTGACAAAATTCAACAGCAATTTGGTCATTTTGGGAAAATTAACACAGATATACGTTTATGCACTTTTCTGAATATTTACTGTACTTTTTAACAATTCAAAAAATAGGTAAGGTGACTGATAAATGACAGTGATGGATGGATGTCTAGTTAAAATATATGAAAATGTTATGTATAAGGCTTTGCTCTCATACTTGTTTTCTCACTTGTAAAACTATGTTCACAGAGGAATTACTTTCTCAGAACGTACCCGGAAGATCAGTAAGTTTTTCTTCTTTGGGAAGGTAGTGAGTTTGTTGCAATGTGTTGAACCTGAGGTACCTGTGGAGAATTAAGTATTCAGGATATTAGAGATGTAGGACTTGGAAGAAGGTTGGAATGCGGATATCTATATCATATGTGTCATTCTATAAAATGTGTGTTTAGAAAAATGGATTTTGTTTCAATTGGCTAAGGAAAGTACTTAGAATAAGAGAAAAAGAAGACCCAGATGTAAATCATTAAAATGACCAAAAGTGAAAGGAATATGACAGGGTAAAAAAAGTGTGAAGAAGGCATAGTGAAATAGAAAAATATAAGTTTTAATCTTTTGAAGTCTAATAAAGAGATCATTTCAAGGGAAAGACAAAACAAACATTAACATCAAGTGAAGTAATAAATATGTAAAGGCTATAATTATGTAGAAAGCAGACAGATTTAAGCACATCTATTTCAGTGGGACGGTGTTGAGTTTGGGGTGTGTTGAGAAGTGAGAGGATGAGAAATAATGGAAGTAGCAGTAGTTAATGAAAGTCTCAGTAGTTAGATTTTAAGGGAAGTTTTAACAAATGAATTTGATAAAGGTAACTTATGCACAGAAAGTTATTTTTTTCCTTTTCTTTGAAAATTTTGTTGTTACGAAGGGAGACTTCTTGTTAAAAAGCTAAGTTTGTATTGATTTAATTTCTCTAAGCCTCCTCTTTGAAACTTTCTTATAGCAACAAATAAAGGAAGAAATAAGGAAGGGAGGGAGGGAGGGAAAAAGGAAGGAAGGGAGAGAGGGAGGGAGGAAGGAAGGAAGGGAATAATTTTAATCTTTTAACAAACAGGAAAAGAGCTGTCATCCAGAATCACAGTTTTATTTGTATGTGCCATATACTGGAGTTGATGTATCAAAATAAAGCAGATACTGTGATAGGACACATACTGCCTCAGGTCTTAAACAGTAAAGCCAATTATTATACAATTAAATGTTAACAAACAGAAATATATATCCAACGATTATTGATTAGAATAGATCAAGGAGCATGGACAAGACCCAATGCAAAGATGTAATTCTACATGAATACATGACTGGGAAGGGGAGCTAATACCATGTTTCATAGTCTCTGACTCAGACTTCCAGACGTTCCCAAAGTGAACAAAGGAAAGATAAGGCAGCATTGGCCATATAACAATATCAAAGGTTTGTGGATACAAGAAGCTTTTCCAGAGCCACAGTGAATACTTGAATACTGAAAATTGAGTGAAGATGTGCTCCTAGGGCAAAGGAAATAATATTTGGTGAGAAGTTGTTGGATATAACAATGTGAATTGAAACTGTGATATATCTTCCCACCCTTCATCAGAATAGTTTTGAGGAAAGCTGCCCTCATTCAAAAAATGAGTAATATTGACAAAAGCACTTTCAAGAAACTTATGCAGTGATGTTAAAGGGAAAAAGGCGGGAACAAACACTTGATGAAAGAAGTGAAGATGAAAAATATTTTTTCCCATTATGATTTTCAGTGAAATAGGAGCAGAGTTCAGAGAAAACGTCTCTAAAATTTCAAAGAAATTCTAGGCTTAATTTTTTTTTCAAAGAAGAGTTACATGGCCTCAAAATGAGATTCTGAGAAAAAAAAGTAAAGGTGAAAATATAAATATTTATATAAAAATTAAAATGTTAAGAAGAGCTGAATGGGAAATTGGGAGCAGTAAAGCACATATGATGGTAAATACAGTCAGGAGTATGGTAGAAAGGACAGAGGAAATTATAAGACTTTAAATGGGGGAAGAGCAACCTATGTAATAATTAGGGGTAGATAATAAGTGTAGAAAACTACAAATATAGAATAAATACAAAACTGGTGTTCTGAAGAAGAAAGAAAATGAAATTAAAAATATGTATATTTAAAGATATAAAAGAGAGATGTTACTGGGAATGGTGGAGTAAGGACCTCCGGATTTCTCTTCTTTACAAAAAGCAATGAAAATATTGGCAAAAATTGTCATAATCAACTTTTTCAGTACTTGGGAAGTTAACCAAAATATGCAACAATGCTGGGAGCATTTCTTCAAAAAATGGTTAAATCTAGGTTAGAATAGTGAGCTTTGTAACTTTTGTAATAGTGGCATTGTAACTGTTTCTATTCCAATCCCTGTCTCCTCAGTTCTGGGATAGGTTTGAAATTAACACATATATGTGGAATCTAGGAAAATGGTACAGATGAACCTATTTGCAGGGCAAGAATAGAGACGCAGATGGAGAGAACGGACCGGTGGACACAGAGTGGGAAGGGGAGGGTGGGATGAATTGGGAGATTAGGATTGACATATATACACTACCATGTGTAAAATAGATAGCTAGTGGTAACCTGCTGTATAGGACAGGGAGCTCAGCTCAGGGCTCTGTGATGACGTAGATGGGTGGGATGGCTGGGGGGAGTGGGAGAGAGGTCCAAGAGGGAAGGGATATATGTATACATATAGCTGATTCACTTTATTGTACAGCAGAAGCTAACATAACATTGTAAAGCATTTATACTCAAAACCCCCCCAAAAAACAAAAAAAAATCAACAGCCTGAAATGATTATGAAAACCAGCAGCTTAGAAGCCACTGGAAGGAATGGAACAGAATTGGAGCTCCTCCAAACTCCCATATCCAGAGAGTAGTCATTACTAGACCTGCATAACAATTTCCTGTAAAACCCTGCTCACCAGGCTTTTCTTTATTTGACCTTACTGAGAGATGTTCCAGAGCTAACAATAGCCTTTATCTCGGGTGTGTTTTTTCAAAAGCAGTCAGTAGTAACTGGTTAACAATGCAGCTGCGTGAGACAGTGATAACAGTTGAGGAAAATGTAAGGCTGATGATTATTTAAAATGAAAAAAACTCTGGAAAGAGATGTCTAAAGGGGCTTGGAAAAGTTTCAACATATTCCTAGGAATTTAGAAGGTCACATTCATGTGTAAGACTGTGCATTTCCAGAGGTATGTGTATGCTGAGGAAAGAACTGAGAAGAACCTTAGCTCTCCTTTCTGGCTGACCTTGAGTGTCTGTGCAGGCAAAAAGTGAAATCTAACCAGAGCCATAAACTGCCTGTCTGAGCATTGAAGGTACACCCTAAAAGGCACACAGAGTCTCTTGGTAAATGCTAGAAGAATTATTTGATTGAGGCATTTAGCATAATCTCGGTTCAATCACTAGCTGACCCTTAATCTAAGTTGAGACTTCAGTAGCTCTAGCTGACAAAGAATATAGACTTGACAGAATTAGTTCAGGAAAGCACCCTAATAAGTAAACAGCAATAACAACAAATCCTGGGGAGGGGGGAGAATCTTCATTCCAAAATTGCCACATGTTATTTAAAATTTCAATTTTTCAACAAAAGAAAAACATGTGAGATAGGTAACAGAACAAGAAATTACGGCCCATACATAGGTAATAACGTAGTCAATGGAAACTATCCTGAAGGAAAGCCAAATATTAGACTTACTAAACAAAAAATTTTAATTGACTGTTTTAACTATGTTCAAAAACTAAAGGAAACAATTTCTGAAGAACTAATGGAATATAGGATTATCTCAATAAATAGAGAATATCAGTAAAGAGATAGAAATTATAAAATAGAGCCAAGTAGAAATTATTGAGTTGGAAAGTACAAAAGCTAAAATTAAAAATTCACTATAGACTCAGCAGTAGATTTGAGCTAACAAAGAATGGGTGACCTTGAAGATAAATCAACTTATAATATCCAGCCTTAGGAATTAAGAGAGAAATAATGAAGAAAAATGGACAGAACTTCAGAGACCTATGGGACAACAATGAACATACAAACATATGCACAGTGGAGTCTCACAAGAAGAAGAGGGGGAGAAAGGAACAGAAAGAATGAAGAAAAAAGACTGAAAAATTGCTAAATTGGATTGAAAGAAAAAGGATAGAAAGAATATATAGCATGCAAACAGTAATTTGAAAAAGAGCTGGCATAACAATATTAGTGTTAGACAAAAGAGATTTTAAGACAGAGTTGTTACTACATGCCAATAGGATATTTTAAAATGATAAAAGCGTCAGTCAAGAAGATATACCATTTATAAACTGTATAAGTGCAACCAACATCAGAGTACCAAAATATATGAAACAAAATTACAAAATTGAGGAGAGAAATTGAAAATTCAGTAAAATTCAGTACACCACATTTGAAAACAAATAGAATAAATAGGCAAATCAACAGCAAACTAGAAGACTTGAGCAATACAATACTCTAACACAACTAAACCTAAGGGACACATATAGAACATTCCATGCAATGTCACCAGGGTACACATTCTTGTCAAATGTACATGGAACTTTCTTCAGTATAGACTATATGTTAGGTCATGAAACATGTCACAAATATAAAAAGATTGAAATTATACAAGGTATGTTCTCATCCCATAGGGTAAGGAAGTTAGAAAATAGCAGAAGGAAATTTGGTAAATTTACAATTATGTGGACATTAAATACAACAATCATAAAAACAATGAGTCAAAGAGGAAATCACAATAGAGATTAGAAAATATCTTGATATTAATGAAAACAAAACACAACATACCAAAACATATTGAATATACTTAAAGTAGTGCTGATAAATTTATTTTTAACTGGCTTTTTTAAAGAAAATAGATAAATCGATAATCTAAATATCCATGTTAAGAAACTAGCAAAATAAAGGCAGACTATACTCAAAATAAATAGAAGAAAGGAAATAATAAAGATCAAAATTTAAAAAAAACATGAAATAGAGAATAGAAACACAATAAAGATGTCAAGAAAACAAAAGTTACATGAAAAATTAATGAGGTTTACAAAGCTTTAGTTAACTGATAAACACTTGTGTTTAAATAAATGGGATAATTTGCAGATGTAGGTACATTTACATGTTTGGTGGTTGAGGAGGTTTATATCTCACAACTCCAGATAACTGTATAAAAGATAATGTAAAATAATTCTGTGCCAGTAAGAGATATATGGGGTGGGGATCGGGATGATACATGGAGATTCGACAAGAGTGGCTAAGTGTAACAGCCATTGCACTTTGTAATTCAGGGACCCCAAAACTGTAGTAGAATTTATAGGCAGGTAGGTTAATGATCATGAATCTGTAGCTTCTACTCATCTGTTGTGGGATTTTACCCATCAGTACAAAACTGCCCTAGTATGAGCACAGAAATATTAGGTATTCGATGTTTTTTTCCCAAATTTCTTTTCCTTTAAAAAAATTTATTTAATTATTTTTGGTTTGACAAGATGAGATGAAAGGAGTGGTAGAGTATTGCTATTGAGAAACTGAGACTCAAGGATTAATTTGTAGAAGAGCATAGCTAATAAGTGATGGAGTTGAAATGTGAATGTAGAGACTGACAAAAAGAAAAAACCACATAAACACCTCGCCACTCTTCTTCCAGTAGGAAAACTGCCGTGGATTAACGTGGCAGCTACTGCTCAGATTCCATCATCATGTTTCTTTCTCTGTTTAAGAACACAGGCAGGTAATTGTTTTGATAGGATCTCTCACCCTGAGTGTAGAAAACACTTATCTTTATGATGGTGCCAATACAGTGATTCACCCATACTTTTCCAAGGCCATTTGTGAGCCATGATGCAGAAACATAATGCATAGAAGTAAGTTTTTGAGCAACAAAGCAAAAACATATGAATAAATACACTGCATAGGAATGTCAGAAGATCAGGGACAGCAGATGTGCACAATAGACTATTAAAACTACTTTTGGAGTTCTAAAGTGTAATGTAGAAGATACAGTATGCATTATTTTAATTAAATAACATAAGGAAAATAAACCCTACACCGGAACAGATTCATCTTCCAATAGAGCAGCTATAAATACGTTTGTATTTCACATTATTTTATGTAATAATATTGCAGCATTAAAGTCATAAGGAATATTATAGGCTTTAGTTCTTGAATAGTCATTTTGTAATGCCTATATGATCTACTTAGCTTATTCAGTTTTGTATTAAAATAATCAGTTAATAATGGAGATTCCCAATAAGCTGTCTTGACGTAGTAGTAGGTATAATGTAAGTATAAATCAATTCTGCAAAGCTCTATTAAAAAAAGACCAAAGAGTAAGGGTTTACAGCTTGCCCGTGCAGTTATTTATGGGTGGATAGTTTATGTTTTAGGGAAAGAAAATAACAAATCTTTCAGTAGACATCTGGACCAATTACTCTCTTTATCCCCCTGTTTGAACCACAGCCCAGGGCATCTTTTGATACTTTTTTTTTTTTTTAGAAACTGACATGAATATTCACTTAAGGAGATAATTAGATGTACAAATGGTCAATTTGGTGCAAAATTTCCTGTGCTTCTATACATATGCTCACTTTATGTGTTATCTTTCATTCTTCCTAGGATTCAAAGTAAATATAGGATATAGAACTGTGATAAATTGGAATGGATTAATAGGAGCTCAATAACAAAAAAATAGAGTGAAGGCAATATAGCTTTAGGTACAGGGTGTGACTCCAAATATTCTAGTGCCATCAGTAAGTTTAATGCGCACTTTTTTTTTTTTTTTTTGTGGTACGTGGGCCTCTCACTGTTGTGGCCTCTCCCATTGTGGAGCACAGGCTCTGGACACGCAAGCTCAGCGGCCATGGCTCACGGGCCCAGCTGCTCTGCAGCATGTGGGATCTTCCCGGACCAGGGTACGAACCCGTGTCCCCTGCATCTGCAGGCGGACTCTCAACCACTGCGCCACCAGGGAAGCCCTGCAAATTTTATATTATAAATATCATCAAATCTCAATATACCATATTTGGAGGTATGGTGCTGTGATGAAATTGTTTCTAGTCATCAGCTGTTATTTGTATCATTAATTTAGCAAAGTAGCACTACTATTTTTCCAGGCTTATTGATATATAATTCACATATAACATTATAAGTTTACAATGTACAGCATGTTGGTTTGATGTTGTGAAATGATTACCAGAGTAGCATTAGCTAATATTGCCATCATATAGTCACCATTTCTTTTTTTGTTGTGATAACATTTAAGATCTCCTCTCTTAGAAACTTCCAAGTATGTAATATAGTATTATAAATTATAATCACCATGATGTATATTAGATCCTCAGAAATTATTTGTCTTATAACTCGAAGATTGTACCCTTTGACCTACATCTCATTTCTCTTACCTTCCAACTCATGGCAACCCCCCCCACCAATCCTACTTTCTGATTCTATAGAGTTTGTCTTTGTTTTTTTAATTTCCACACGTAAGTACTTACAGTATTTGTTCTTCTCTGTCTAACTTACTTCACACTTATTTCATAATGTGCTCTAGGTCCTTCCAAGTTGTCACAAATGGCAGGATTATCTTCTTCTCAAGGCTGAATAATATTCCATTGTACATATATTCCACATCTTCTTTATTCATTCATCTGTAGATGAACACTTAGATTGTTTCTATATATTGGCTATTGTAAATAATGTTTCAGTGAACATGGGAATGCAATATCTCTGAGACAGTGATTTTATTTCCTTTTGGTAATTACACAGAAGTAGGATTTTTGGATCATATGGTAGTTCTATTTTTTTTATTTATTTTTTTTAGTAGCTGCTATGCTATTTTACATTTTTTAGTGGCTGCTATGCTATTTTCCACCAACTGGTGTAAGGTGGTATCTCATTGTGTCTTTTAGTGGCATCTCCCTGATGATTAGTGATGTTGAGTATCTCTTCATGTAAATATCAGCCATTTGTATGCCTTCTTTGGAAAAATATCTATTTGGTTTCTCTGCCCATTTTAAAAAATCATTGGTTGCTTCTTTGTTATTGAGTTATATGAGTTCCATTTTTATTTTGGATTATTAACCCTTTATCAGGTATGTGATTTGCAGATGTTATCTTCCATTCTGTAGGTTGCCTTTTCATTTTGTTAATTACTTTCAATGCTTATACTTTCAGTGTTATATCCAAAAAATTTGCTGCTAAGACCAATGTCAAGAAGCTTTTGCCTTATTTTCCAGTAGGAGTTTTACAGTTTCAGTTCTTATGTTAAAGTCTTTAATTTATTTCAAGTTAATTTTTGTGACTGTTGTGAGATAGGGGTCTAATTTCATTTTACTGCTATGATATCTAGTTTTTTAGCACAGTTTACTGAAGAGACTATCATTTCCCCATTGAGTATTGTTGGCTCTCTTGTCAAATTTTTATTGACTGTATATGTGGGAGTTTAGTTCTGAGATCTTTTCTCCTCTATGTCTATTTTTATGCCAGTACCATACAGTTTTAATATCTGTAGATTGGTAATATAGTTTGAAATCAGGACATGTGATGCCTCCAGCTTTATTTCCTTTCTCAGCTTTGCTTTGGATATCTAGGATCTTTTGTTGTCCTTCACAAATCTTAGATTGTTTTTGATTCCTGTGAAAAATGCCATAGGAATTTTAATAGGAATTGCATTGAATCTATAGATGACTTTGGATAGTTTGAATATTTTAATAATATTAATTCTTCTAATCCATGTTCATAGAGTATATTTGCATTTACTTGTATCTTCATTAGTTTCTTTCGTTACAGTCTTAAAGTTTTTAGTGTACAGAACTTTGACCTCCTTGGTTAAATGTATCCTTAAATATTGTATTTTTTTATGCTACTGTGAATGGAATTGTTTTATTTCTTTTTCAGATACTTCTTTTTTCTATATTGAAACAATTGATTTCTATATGTTGATTTTAATACCCCACAGCTATACTGAATTGTTGATTAATTTCAACAGTTTTTTGATGGATCTTTAGGATTTTATATATGTTAAGATGTTGTTTGCCAACAAAGAGTTTTACTTATTTTCTTCTGATTTTGATGCCTTTTATTTCTCTTTCTGGTCTGATTGCTCTGGCTGGGACATCCAGTACTATGCTGACTACTAGTGATAGGAGTGGGCACCCTTGTCTAGTTCCTGATCTTAGAAGAAAAACTTTCCACTTTCTAACATTGCATATGGTGTTAGCTATGGGCTTGTCATATATGGCCTTTATTATGTGGAGGTACATATCTTCTATACTCAGTTTATTGAGAGTTTTTATCATGAAAAGATGTTGAATTTTCTCAAATGTGTTTTCTGCATTAATTGAGAGGAAGATATGATTTTTATCTTTCATTCTCTTATTGTGGTATATCACATTTATCAACTTGCTTATGTTGAACAACTGTTCCATCCCAGGGATAAATTCCACTTTATCATGGTGTTTTCTTTGTGATCTTTTCAATGTGCTATTAAATTTGGTTTGCTAATATTTTGAGGATTTTTGCATCTTTATTCATCCATAATATTGGCCTGTAGTTTATTTTCCCTAGAGTCCTTATCTGGCTTTAGTACCAGGATAATACTGGTCTTGTAAAATTAGTTTAGGGATTTTCCTTCATCCTCATTTCTTTGGAAGAGCTTGGGAAATATTGATGTTAATTCTTAAATGTTTGGATGAATTCACCAGGGAAATGATCTGATCCTTTGCTTTTCTTTGTTGGGGGATTTTGGATTACTGATTCAATCACCTTACTCATTATTGGTCTGTTCAGATTTTTCGTTTCTTCATCATTCACTTTTTGTAGGTTGTATGTTTTCGGCAATGTCACCATTTATTCTAGGTTATCTAATTTGTTGGCCTATAATTGTTTGTAGTAACGTCTTTGATTGTATTGTTGTGGTATCAGTTGTAATATCTCCTCTTTCATTTCTAATTTTATTTATTTGAAATTTCTGGTTTTTTTTCTTAGTCTGGTTAAAGATTTATCAATTTCGTTTATGTTCTCAAAAAAGCAACTCTTAGTTTTATTGATCTTTTGTATTTTTTTTTATCTCTACTCCCTTTATTTCCACTCTTATCTCTGTCATTTCCTTCTTTTTTGTTGAATTTGGAATTAATTTGTTCTTTTTCTAGTTCACTGAGGTATAATGTTTGGTTGTTTGAGATCTTTCTTTTTTCATAATGTAGACATTTATTACTATAAATTTTCCACTTAGAACTGCTTTTACTTCATCTCATAGGATTTGAAATGTGTTTCCATTTTCATTTGTTTCAATATATTTTTGATTTCTCTTTCAATTTCTTCTTTGACATATTACTTGTCAGGAGTGCTTTGTTTAATTGTCACATATTTGGGATTTTTTATCTTTCCTCCTGTTACTAATATTTAGTGTCACACTGCTGTGATCAGAAAAGGCATTTGGTATGATTTCAGTATTCTTGAATTTACTGAATTTTTTGTGACCTGTCATATGCTCTGTCCTGAGAATGTTCCATGTGTGCTTGAGTAGAATGTGTTCTGCTGCTGCTGTATGAAATGTTCTATTTGTACTTGTTAGATCTGTATGGTCTAAAATAGAGTTCAAGTCCAACATTTCCTTATTGAATTTCTGTCTAGATGATTTATCATTTTGAAAGTACACTATTGAAGTCCCTACTATTACTGTATTGTTGTCTATCTCTGTATTCAGATCTGTTAGTATTTTCTTAATATAATTGAGTGCTTCAATGTTACATGGATATGTATTTTGATTGTCATATCTTCTTGATGAATTGACTACTTTATCCTTATAAAATAAATATCTCAATCTCTTGTTATAGTTTTTGGCTTAAAGACTCTTGCCTGATGTAAGCTTAGCTACTACTGCTTTCCACTTGCATAGATTATCTGTTTCCATGTCTTAACTTTGAACCTATGTGTGCCCTTAAGGCTGATATGAGTTTCTTTTAGGCAGCATGTAGTTGGGTCTTTGTTTGTTTGTTTGAATTTTATTTTTTTTATAGAGCAGGTTCTTATTAGTTATCTATTTTATACATATTAGTGCATATATGTCAATCCCAACCTCCCAATTCATCCCACCACCACCACCACCACCCACCCCACTTTCCCCCCTTGGTGTCCATATATTTGTTCTCTACATCTGTGTCTCTATTTCTCCCTTGCAAACCAGTTCATTTGTACCATTTTTCTAGATTCCACATATATGCGTTAATATATGATATTTATTTTTCTCTTTCTGACTTACTTCACTCCGTATGATGGTCTCTAGGTCCATACATATCTCTACAAATAACCCAATTTTGTTTCTTTTTATGGCTGATTAATATTCCATTATATATCTGTATCACATCTTCTTTATCCATTTGTCTGTCAATGGGCATTTAGGTTGCTTCCATGACCTGGCTATTGTAAATAGTGCTGCAGTGAACATTGGAGTGCATGTGTCTTTTTGAATTATGGTTTTCTCTGGGTATATGCCCAGTAGTGGGATTGCTGGATCATATGGTAATTCTATTAGTTTTTTAACGAACCACCATACTATTCTCCATAGTGTCTGTATCAATTTACATTCCCACCAACATTCCTAGAGGGCTCCCTTTTCTCCACACCCTCTCCAGCATTTGTTGTTTGTAGATTTGTTGTTTGTAGGTTCTGGATCATCTTTACGATCATTATTCTGAATTCTTTTTCTGAAAGGTTGCCTATCTGCACTTCATTTAGTTGTTTTTCTGGGGTTTTATCTTGTCCCTTCATCTGGTACATAGTCCTCTGCCTTTTCGTTTTGCCTGTCTTTCTGTGAATGTGGTTTTTGTTCCACAGGCTGCAGGAATGTAGTTCTTGCTTTTGCTGTCTGTGCCTTGGTGGATGAGGCTATCTAAGAGGCTTGTGCAAGCTTCCTGATGGGAGGGAGTGGTGGTGGGTAGAGCTGGATTTTGCTCTGGAGGGCAGAGCTCAGTAAAACTTTAATCTGCTTGTCTGCTGATGGGTGGGGCTGAGTTCCCTCCCTGTTGGTTGTTTGGCCTGAGGCAACCCAGCACTGGAGGCTACAGTCTCTTTGGTGGTGCTAATGGCCGACTCCAGGAGGGCTCATGCCAAGGAGTACTTCCCAGAAGTGTTTCCAGTGTTGTTGTCCCCGCTGTGAGCCACAGCCACCCCCGGCCTCTGCAACAGACCCTCCAATGCTAGCAGGTAGGTCTGTTTCAGTTGCCTGTGGGGTCACTGCTCCTTCCCCCTGGGTCCTGATGCACACACTACTTTGTATGTGCCCTCCAAGAGTGGAGTCTCTGTTTCCCCAAGTCCTGTTGAAGTCCTCTAATCGAATCCCGCTAGCCTTCAAAGTCTGATTCTCTAGGAGTTCCTCCTACTGTTGCCAGACCCCCAGGTTGGGAAGCCTGATGTGGGGCTCAGAACCTTCACTCTAGTGGGTGGACTTCTGTGGTATAATTGTTCTCTAGTTTGTGAGTCACCCACCAGTGGTTATGGAATTTGATTTTATTGTGATTGCACCCCTCCTACCATCTCATTGTGGCTTCTCCTTTTTCTTTGGAAGTGGGGTATCTTTTTTTTTTTTTTTAAACATCTTTATTGGGGTATAATTGCTTTACAATGGTGTGTTAGTTTCTGCTTTATAACAAAGTGAATCATTTATACATATACATATGTTCCCATATGTCTTCCCTCTTGCGTCTCCCTCCCGGAAGTGGGGTATCTTTTTTGGTGAGTTCCGGTGTCTTCCTGGTGATGACTGTTCAGCAGTTATTTGTGATTCTGGTGTTCTTGCAAGAGGGAGTGAGCGCACATCCTTCTACTCTGCCATCTTCTCAGAAGCTCCTGTTTGTTTGTTTCAATCCATCTAGCCAATCTGTGCCATTTGATTGGAGAATCCAATCCATTTACATTAAAGTAACTATTATAAGTATGTATGTCTATGCTTATATTATTAGCAGCGTATCCCACACATTGAAACACTATTTAAACTCATATACTGGATAACATGAAAGGTCACCATCTGAGTGGGGCATGTAGCATAAAAGAGCTCTATAGCACATCCAGACTGTGCTTAGCACATCCCTGCTGCTTAGACCATACAGCTGGCTAAGACCCTGTGGTATTTGAGGTATAAGTGGTTAGAAAAAAAACTGTAACCTCATGGGAAGCCACAGTCATAGAATCACAGTACAGGCTTCTGAGATTCCAGAACAATATTATTCTGTCTGTGGCCAAAAATTATATTCATTAAAAAAAAATATCATTGGTTTGCTATTGAGCCGTGATAGAGACCATAGGTCACCAAATGGCCATGCAGCCAAGTCTGCTTATAATGAGCCAGTTATGTCAGAAAAATCAAATCAGTGTTTGGGTGGGGTCAAGAGCAATTCATTTTAAGTTAGAAGTGGTACATCCAGGATTGAGCACAGGCGTGACCAGAGTTTTCCTTCATGTAAGCTGTATGAGCAAGTAATCCAGACTCTTGTATCAAACGTCCTCTTTGCACCTTAATTCATTCCTCTGACCACATGGGGGATTCCTTTTGATCAGCTGATAGAGACTAATTAATCCTGAAATTGGTTGATGAATGGATTCCACTGTTCATTTCACATATTACACCATCCAAAACTACCAGCTGGATGGTCTGTGACTGGGATGGTCTGTGAAGGTACAGATGAAGCACCAGCCCAGATGTAATATACTACAAGGATGGCGCACTGTCTTCTAGGATTCAGTATAAGTGTTGAAGAGCCAATCCTCAGTAGAAAGAACGTGTGACTTCAGGAACCAAGGAGTAGAAGCAATAGAAGGAGTCCCCACTTACCCTTACCATCATTCCCAGTGACCCACTAGGGTACTTTGTGCTTCCCATACCCATAAATCTTGCTTCTGAAGGGTTATATCTTCTGGCCCCCCCGTAGTGGGCACACTTTCTCCAGGGAAACAGAAAGAGTCCCATTGAACTATTAAATATGGCTGCTTCCTGAGTACTTCAGGCTCCTTGTATCCAGCTTAAAGCAGGGAAACAGAGAATTCAGGATTCTGGCTGACATCTTTGACCCAGATCATCAGGATGAGGTAGGGCTGACGTTACACAGTGGGGACAGGTAAAAATATGTGTGGCAACCAGGTGATCCATTTGGTATTTCATTGCCTAATTGTCAGTTTGAATAAACAAGTGCAGCAACTCTGGCCTTACATAGTTGTGATGACTGGGAGCACATGCTCCTCAGGTTGGAGGGTCTAAGCTGTGCCACCTGATACCAAAAAAAGTATCAGCTCATGATGAGAGGAATCTAGAATGGATAGTAGGATAGGAAAATGAAGTTGACACCTCAAGACTAGTTTCACCCATGGGGACTTTGGTTTTTCTGACCAATCTCCTCTAAGTTTCGCCCGGGAAGCAAGGCCTACTAGAATGCTGTAGGTACTGTTCTCTGAAAGTACGAAAAAGTAAATCTGAGCAATGGAAGTAGAGATGGGCTTCCCAGATCTCCTCAGGGGTTTGACTTAGGATTTCTCAGGCCTGTATCATGTGTGGGCTACTCTATCTACCCAGTCCCACTCACTTCCTCTCCCTTCTACAGGTATTAATCCTCAGTGAATACTGTGCATGCCAGACTTTTCAGTGTCTACTTACAGAGAACTGACTTGTAACACAGTCACATAAATGTATGTCTAGAAAAAGAACTGTTCACATCACAACTGGAATATTGTGTTTGATTTTAGGAAGGACCCATTAAGAACTTTAGTTCTAAGTTCTCCAATACGGTAACTACTAGCCACATATAGCTATTTAAATATAGTTATAAATTAAGTAAAATATTAAAAAAAATTAAAATTAAGCTCCTCAGTCACATTTGCCACATCTGAAGTGCTCAACAACCACGTGTGACTAGTGAATGACATAATGGAAGGAGCATATGTAGAACATTTCCATCATCACAGGCATGGAATGTACTTTATCAGACAGTGCTGGTATAGTTGGTGTAGTTGGTGTAAAACTCTGACCCAAACTGTGATAGGTCTCAACTCATAGGAAGATAGCTAAAGAAACAGATTGTATTTAACCAGAGAAAGATAAGCTTTGGGAATGGTGGTGGTAAGACACGGTAGGACATGAATTTTCAAGGACTTAATTATTATCGTAGATTTTCTTACTGACTTCCTGTGTCCATTATATATCCATTATCAAAAATGGTGAATATTCTCTATCCTTCTGAATGTAGGTACAAGTTAAAGGAAATGACTCCCATGAATTACAATTTATATAGCTTTGGATATCTCTAAAATGAAAATGACAGGTAGTTAATAATTTGGATAAGTACCATATCCTACCAAAATAAATACCGTATGTTATTTTCTTGTTTGCTTCATTAAATAAGAAATGTTATTTTTGAGGAATTCAGTAAACTGCTGTCCTAATCATAAGGGCAAAAAATACAGAAGGAAGAAGCCAATGAATTATATAAAAAATTATTTATGTATTTGTTAATTTTTGTAAAACATAAATCCTTATAATTTACTGAGATGTATATCAAAATGAATTTCCATTTAATGTGCCTAACTGCAAATTTCATAGGGGTAGCCTCTTTGTAAAATAGGCTATAAATACCATAATAAATATCTTTGATGTTTTATTGCTTACAAGATATATAAAGTAGTCTATCTTTCATATGTGGAAATTAAATGGGGAAAGTCAGGTGAGACATACACATGTAAGCATATTAAAAGTCTATATTTTTTTTATTTTTCTAAGAATTACCAATGCAAAGGGATATTGGGTTTTGAATACCACATTTCTCACCTACAAAAGGGTTAAATTTATTTTTAAAAAATCAAATAAATCTACCAAATGAAAAATAAAATTCATAGTTATGGCATTGTCAAGTATCACCTTATGATTTCACCATGTATTGAAATTAATTGATCATATTTCAAAGAATTTACAGCACAATACAGTTGTCGAAGCTTATAGTAATATTGATAATATATAAAGATAGCCTTTATATCATGATCAATGTTTATAAACTATCTTTATTGAATAATTAGGGCTCAAATAAATTTTTTATTGACTTTTAATCCAAGCATTTCAAGATAGCATTAATATCTATCCCATAAGAATCTACGAGCATATTTTTATCTCTTATTGAAGCCTGATAAATAATGACATATAATTAGGATCAGGAAACTTATGGAAGCAATTGCACTTTTATAGAAAGCAAAATGATAACATTTGGTGTTTAAAGTTGACTGCAACAAGTGCTTTGCAAATTGGTTTATCCTCTGCTATTTGACATAATTGTGGGTCAAAAAGAAACAAAAAAGCAAGATCTCTATAAATTGAATGTAAGTAATAATGCTCTTGAAATTTGCAAGCTACTTTTGAGTTCTGCATGAAAATGTAAATATATAGGAAAGGTTTAGCTCCATTATCTTACATTAATGTTGAACTGATAAAAGACTTAAAGCCCTGAAGATTGCTTACAGCTATGCCAGAATTTCAATTTATGTCAGCTATGATTGTTATATAATATGATACTATGATAAATAATCTGCATTTAGTTGTTTTGGGGATAAACTGATTAAAAAGAGGCTCATCAGAGATTATAGTCTAATGGAAAAAATAAGCATTTTTTTCCTTCTATATGCTTTGCCATAAGGTATGGAAGCACATGTAAAGATAACAGTCCTTTTGACTGTGTACAGTGACAATTAAGAAAGTCTTCAAAAAATGTTTTAAACTGTTATGGAGAACATAAATATACATGGTCCTCTGGGGGGGAAGTGACAAAAAAATTGATATATGAAAGAGAAGTTTGAGAAAGCTGAGAATTGATATATGAAAGAGAAGTTTGATTGTAAAGATATAAAAATATATGTAATTTAATAGGAAATCACTGTATGTCTGACTTAAGAAAATGTCTTATTTAACTTGAAATAATACTATACTGGTGGTGTTTTATTTCCAGTTTAAAGGTGATGAACTGACTGTCACACAGAAAGTGTTATAGCTAGGACTAGACTCTAACTCCAAAAGCCATTGCTTATCCCACTATATCATTTGTAATTTGTATTAGGAAACACAGCTCTATGTTAGATTACATTTTAGTTTAATATGCTTGATAGATCGTGTATTTTATCTACTTGAAAAATAACTTAGTAGGGTAATGATGATAATTACACTAGAAAGTTAATAATAAAACTACAGTTATCATGATGGTGGCAGTTAAGATACAGTCCTGATTTCTGTGAGGAATCCACTCTTACCGCTAAGGTAGAAATAAATTTTTGCAATGGAGCATGTTAAAGGATTAAGTATGTGAATGCCAAAAGTATTTTAAAATGACTTGCATTGATTTGGCTTCTCAGATAGATGAGTAATCCTCTTTTAACAGAGTTTTAACATAATATACCCTAATTCCCACTAAGAATTACAGTGCCTTAAAAAATTAAATCTACTTTAAATACAACAGATTCTACTTCATTCTAGCAGTGAATAGCCCAGTGGTTACAAGGGATTCAAGGTTTGCTCTTCCCTTATCATAAACGGATGTAGTGGCGAGATAACCTGTGAATGGGATAGAAAGGAAAGGGGAAAAATGACAATTGCTGTTCTCCAGTATTTGAACAGACAGTTGCAATTACCTTTCTAATGAGTTTGGACAGAGCCTAAGAGGAGATAGGAGCTATGTACTATATATGTGGGGACAAGATTCTCATAGACAGTCATGCTCAGCTCAGGTTCATTGCTTCTTTCATTATTACAGGAAGTCTTTCTCTTTCCATTTGCATCAAAATGCTCACTCCACTTCAGTCACCTGCCCTGTTCAGCTTGGATCTAATTTTAATGCTTATTTTCCATGACGTCAAGGAGCTATACAAATGGACCTATATTATTTTCCTTGCTTCCCAGTAATTTAACATCAGAAGTAATTTTAAAGCTGGAAGAAAAATACGTTTTAGTATAATTATATTTTCACATGGTGTGCTTACTCAGGACTCTATTATTCACATCTTCTGAATGTATGAAGGAATAGATGGACTGAACCTGCAGTAGAGAGAGACAAGCTTCTGAGATAAATTTTGTTCCATGATCTCTTCTGAAAAATACTTGTTTAAACACAGTAGTAGGTGATATGTGTTATAAGATGTTTTTCAATTAGCACAGACATAATTGAATTGTGTAACCATCAATCTGTTTATTTGTTCAAACAGTGAAGGTTACAACAGTCACTGAAAAAAGTTTGCTCACGGGTTTTATCATCTGCCAAGTTTGGACTTAAGAAAATTTGAACATACTTAATCTCTCTAACAAGAAATCACAAAACGAGTGTTCTTTTCACGTCATTATATACTGGGGAGATTTCAACTAAAGGTTCTCTTATTATAAGTTCCTGCTATTGGAAATAGTTCCTAAAACCTAAGAAGAAGCAATAAAAGAAAACTAAACAACCAAAACCCCCACTAATATTATGTGTATAATATGACCTCTTGTCATATAGTTAATGTAGTTTTTGTTACTTCTTATCATATCTTGTGCTGTTAAAGTAGTTCATAATATCTACACTAAGCTTTAAGGAGGTAAAAATGAACAGATTTCCTTATGATGAACTGTATCTTATTTGAGTGATAAAGTAAATATTGATTCCCAAATCTAGTTCTGGTAACTAAACTCTGTGTGTGACTCTGCAAAACATACTGTATACTTCATCTCTAATTAACACTATATGGAACATCAGTAAAACATTTTCATTAATATTTAAACTCAGATTTCATTACATTACAGAAGTTCTGGTGCATCATAAAAACACACGCTTAGCCCAGTAATTTACTCGATTTATATAATGAAAACGTTGAAGTTGATTATCAAAAAAGTAGATATCAGCCTTAAATCTGAGGCTTATAAAGGATTATCTCAGAAATCACAGCATAGATTAATGCAAAGATTATGGATAGCAGGATAATTTATAAACACAAAAATATTTTAAAGTGTATATCTGATTAAAATTCAGTTAATTAAACTATGATTATGCATATAATAGATTATAATGCAGATATTTAAGTATACTAATGACAGAATTTTAAAATATTTCAATTTTTTAAAATTTAATTTTTATTTAAACTTTTAAATAGGAACTTGATAATGAGGCATAATGTTGAGTAGACTGCAGAAACCTTATATTCCATATCAGTCACATTATACCAACACTCTTGTGAATATACACGCATACACAAGTATGCACACATATATACGTACCTATGCACAGATAAATATTTGAAATGAAATGCACCATTTTTTTATATTAGAATGAATGTCTCTATGCTGCAGGAGTGTTTATTTTTTAAACTGATTCTTTAGTACTTTCTATAGCTTGTGCATTTTTTACTGATGAACATATATTACTTTTATTTTTAAAAAGATAGAAAAAAATGAGTTAGTGAATCTATGAGTTATTTTCATTTAAAGAAAATAAAAACCTTTTGCTTCCATAATAAGCACTTAGAGTCTTACTTTGCAAATTAATTTTAGATGAGTGAGTTCTTCTTTTGTTCTATTTTAACTATTCCCAATGCTGATATGATGATTGAAAACAGAGCAGTGGCCCTCATTTCCATATTTGATTAAATTGTATACCACACTTAGGCATGTAATGTGTACTTATATTCTTGGACTCTTTTCTGATTGCCTAAGGTTTGTACTAATTTGATGAAGAGGTATTTATATTGGATCATGATTTTGATAGAATAAAAATTGAAGAGATATGATATAACTTTTAATAGAATCAACTTTATGAAGTTACTATTTTATAAATATTACATCTATTTTATTGCACCCTATTTTATTTGGAATGAACATTTATCAAGTCAATAAATATTTGTTGAACAACAATTATATGTGAAGCTTTGTCCTTAGAACTAGGTATTTAAACATGAATGAGATTTATGACCTCCTAGCAGAGCTAGTTATATCAAGGCGAATCTGATACATAAGTACATGAATTCCACTTGATATGACATTACTATATTTATGCACAATTATAGAAGGTGAATGAGGTGCAGTAGCAAAGCAGAAAAATAAATGATTTATTCTGAGGAAGGGGATGGTAGGAGCTGAATCTATAAGGAAAATTCATAGTCACCAAAAGTGATTTGGACAGGTAGGGTAAACCAGTATATAATGTAATGAATCATTTAAAAAAGATGTAAAGGAATTAATGTAGACTATTATAAATAGTATCTATCACTAAACAGTTTATGTGTTCATGTGTATGTGTTCATAAATATGTGTGTGCATGTGTGTTTGAAATTATGTTTATGGACAATCCCTACACCCAGAACTGTCAAAAGAAACATTTTATTCACATATAACAGAACATTCCATGCATAAATTCATCCATATAATTTGGACTAAATTGTTATAACTTCCAAAGTTAACTCATTCGTGCATTTTTACAATTTTCTTTTCATTGGAAAGAAATGATGTAATTATCCCGTAAATGTGTAAAACTATGACAAATTGTAGAAAGCAATTTTCATAGGTAAGATTATACTCTCAATTATATGTTAGTAGTTATGCAAAGAATCCTTTGTTAATAACATTCATTTCACAAGAGATAGTCTCCAGGTTTGTATTATCTTTGTTTAGTGCCAAAGTGAACATGTTAAAATGAGTAAGGTTGATACATTTATCATTGAAATAGCAGAACTGTAGGACAGGAACTGGAATTTTTTTCATTTACAGATAAGATGATGAAACGGACAATGAAAACTGAAATCAGATTGTTTCTAAAAAGAGTGTAACTAGGAGCAAATTGCCTCATTCTAGTACCAATTTAAAGAAGACAGAAACAGTAAAATATACTACGTTTAAAAAATTCTGTGGTTTCTTAGTAACTCCTCATTTCCCGCTTCTCCCAGGCTCTGGCAACCACCATTTCACACTGATTCTATGATTTTGACTATTTTAGGTACCTTGTAAAAGTTGAATCATACAAGGCTAGTCTTTCTGTGACTTGCATATTTCATTTAGAATAATGTTCTCAAATTTCATACATGTTGTAGAATTTCCTTCTGTTTTTTAAAGGCTGAAAAGTATTGCATTGTATGTGTATACCACATTTTCTGTATCCATTTATCTGTTAGTGGACATTTAGGTTGCCTTCACATCTTAGCTATTGTGAATAGTACTGCAGTGAACATGGCAGTGCTTATATCTTTTGGGATCCTGATTTCAGTTCTTTTGGATTAACAACCATAAATGGAATTGCTGGATCATATGATAGCTCTATTTTTAATTTTTTGAGGAATCTCAGTACTGTTTTCCATAGCAGCTGCAACATTTTGCTTAAGATGAATAAGCTCTAGAGATGTGCTGTACAACATTATGCCTGTAGCCAACACTAATGTGTTATAAACTTAAAGATTTGTTAAGAGGGTAGATCTTTAGTAAAGGGGTAAGTGTTCTTATTAAAAAATAAATGTAAAAACAAAAACTGGTTTCCGTGAACTAAAATTACTTGAAAATATTGATTGTGGATTGAAAAGCAGAAAGTAAAAATGAACAATTTGAAAAATGAAAGGATAGCAGCCATAATCTCAGTAGCCCTCAGTTTAAAGAAGTAAATTATTATGGTAGAAATTGGAATTGTAATTACTCTTAATTAGTTGATTTATTAATAGTCATTCCCTGCATAAGAGCATTTGTTCTGTTTCTGTATCTAAGTAGCATTTTAAGAACAGTTTCAAAAAAATCATTCAATAATAATTTGTTGTATTTTTAAATGGAATATTTTTTGTTATAATTTATATTAAAATGTATTTATGTAAAAGTCCCCAAATAAGTATATAAGTACACCCAGGACAATGATTGTTTTTAAAAAGTGAATATATGCATATAACCAGCAGCCAGAATGTTAGCAGCATCCCAGAACATGCCTTTATATCCCATCCCATCACTGCTACTCTCCCCCACCATCCCCCATAACCAATATCTTAAGTGCTAACAGACTGAATTATTTTGTCTATTTAAAACAGAAATATAATTTTAAATAGAAAAGTTGAGCAGGACTACACTTGGTAGAATTAAGGGACATAAAATCAATTTAACATTAATGGAATTCTATATATTTGGTAAATGTGAAATTATATCTAGTACACTTTGTGTAGACTCTACTCCAAAAAGATAATTCCTTAATTCCCCATGACAATTCTAGTTCAATTTAAAATGCATAAAAAAATGTAACACAGACCCCATATTCAGAAGACAGAAATTGATGCCCATTCATGCATTAATTTATTCATTAATCAAAACTTAACAGGAGACTTATTATATGCAAGGCTGTGTGAATTATAAAAACACGACTAACATTCATTTCTTGACCTCAAGATGCTCAGAGAGGAGAGATCCAGAATGACAAGTAAATAAATGTTTGTAATTTAGGGAATTGAGTGCCATAATAGGCTAGGGATATGCAGCAATGCCCGAGCAAAAGAGATAGGTCAGCAGCAAAATGAAACAATGAAAACTTTCATTATTTTAAAAGATATAATCACTAGACTAACTTTTAAGATGGAATTGTATTATAAAGGATATTAAGTATTAAAGTATACTGTAGATTATTAGCTTACATGACTTTTGAGCCTTAATTTTAAATAAACACCATATACATGTCTGTTAAAAAAAATCATAATATGCAAAATGACCTTTGTTTTTACAAATTAAGAGGATGCTTTTAAACCACCTTATTTTTTTTTCTGCTACACCAAAACAGAACTGTAACATGTAGAGGGTCAGAAAGATGAGTTTGTCCACAGAGGGAAGAAAATAATAGGAATGTTTTCCTATAAACATTATTTTGATACTAACTGTTAAGTAAGAATGAAACACATTTTACGGTGGGTGGTTTTCCACTTGAGTTAACCATGCTAGATTATTAAATGAAGCATAGCATGGAAGATGCTTTTTATGAACTTAAAAGGCATTATAGGGCTTCCCTGGTGGCACAGTGGTTGAGAGTACGCCTGCCAATGCAGGGGACACGGGTTCATGCCCCAGTCCGGGAAGATCCCACGTGCCGTGGAGCAGCTGGGCCTGTGAGCCATGGCCGCTGAGCCTGCGCGTCCGGAGCCTGTGCTCCACAACGGGAGAGGCCACAACAGTGAGAGGCCCACGTACCGCAAAAAAAAAAAAAAAAAAAAAAAGGCATTATATATTTTCATTCCTTTTAAAAATCTTTTAATTATTAATATTCTGTAAATATAAGGTTATCTAAAAAGCGAGGGAAGTAGGATGGTAGGTCTAAGCTAAAGACAAACCTAAGACTGTGTCCTATATGTAAAAGATATCTGCACCTTCATGTTCATTGCAGCATTATTTACAACAGCGACATATGGAAGCAACCTAGGTGTTCATCAATGGAGAAATGGCTATAGACAACGTGATATACCTATATCTGTATATTCCATTGTGTGTGTATATTTGTGCGTGTATATATATAGCGTGTATAATACATATATGTGTGTGTGTTTATATATATACACACACAATGGAATATATAGATATAGACATGTTCACCCATCAAAAGAAGGAAATCTTGCCATTTGTAACAACATGAATGGACTTTGAGGGCATTACACTTACTGAAATAAATCAGAGAAAGGCAAATGCCTTATAATTTCCCTTATGTGTGGAATCATAAAAAAAGAAACACACAAACATATAGATATACTGAGCAGATTGGTGGTTCCCAGAGGCAGGGATGGGGTAGGCAAAATGGGTGAAGAGAGTCAAAACTTACAAATTTCCAGTTATACAGTAACTAAATTTCAGGAATGTAGTTAACAGCTTGGCAGTTGTAGTTTATAATACTCTGTTGTATATTTGAAAGTTGCTGAGAGAATAGATCTTAAAAGTAATCATCACAGAAAAAAATATATTTGAAAGCATTTGTGCTGATGGATGTTAACTAGACTTATTGTGGTAATAATTTTGCAGTATATAAAAAACAAATCATTATGTTGTACACTAAAAACAAATATAATGGCATATGTCAGTTCTGTCCCAATTAAAAAGAAATCACATCCTAAAGAGCTTTTGAAAAGTAAGTGAAAGGAAAAGTTGAATGAAAAGGATAATGAATTTTGCTGAGTCTAGAGTTACATGTGTCTAGCTGAAAACAGACAAAAAGGTACATTACCATAGAGTTATATTTGAAAAGCTTATTCTTCAGTGAAAGAAGAAACATAAGTATGGAATTCAAAATGGATGAAATCTCTGTAAACAGCTGAAAAACTCTTAACATGAAATAGATTGAATACAACTGATGAATGGTATTTTGTATTATTTGTGAACTAACATGATCATCTTCTAGGTTAGTTTCAGTTAAATGTAAATTTCAGTAGCACCTAGCGCAGGGCTTTGCACAATAGTTTCTAAATAAAATGGTTGTCTGAGGGGCCTTGGGATACTATGAAAACAATCTTAGGAGCATAGGCACAAAAGTATAGTAGGTTTTCAGTCGACAGTTATGTGGGCTGGCATCCACTAATAAGTACCAATGGAGTGGGAGAGGAAGAATCAAATCATCAGATACTAAAAAGCTAAAGAAGCAGAAAGCAGGAAATGTTGCAAAATGGAGAGTACCAGGGAAAGTGCACAGATACTGATTTGCATGTAATATTTAATCCATTTTGTCCATTGGATGAATTTTCTCATTAAGTTTTATGTTTTAATAAACATGGAAATCACTGGGAAGAATATTTCAAAACAGTTCACATATTGACAGGTTTTTAAATTTAGGTTAAGAAAAAAGTCATGCATGTGCTTTTACTAATAAATATTCAATATTCTGTAGTCAGAAATCAAGTACCACTAATGTGATAACCACTAATGTGATAACCACTAATGTGATAACAAGGTGAGACCAGAAAATCAGACAATAAAGTGCTACTTGTGTGACAAATAGAAACTTGATTCAAGCTTTTGATTCTTAGAAAACGACCTTCAATGCACTTGAGTAAGAAAAAGTAATGGCCTTAAAACTACTAATGATTTTATTTTCTAATAATTATCTTTGTTAATGGTTAATTATTGGTAAAATACTTATCTGTCTATTTTTCTCCATATTTCCCTACCTACTGATGTCTTCTACTATAGCTGTCTTTATTTTCAGTGAATACCTACTCTCTTCTCCTTTTTAGGAAGGCTCCACCTTAACTCCTTTGCTAATTAGGGCAGGTAAATGGGAGGTAGATTGAGGGAATTATCCATCGTGAATTAAATAGAAATTATATCTCAGATTGCCAACAAACACATGAAAGGATGCTCAACATCACTAATCGTTAGAGAAATGCAAATCAAAACCACAATGAGGTATCACCTCACACCAGTCAGAATGGCCATCATCAAAAAATCTACAAACAGTAAATGCTGGAGAGGGTGTGGAGAAAAGGGAACCCTCTTGCACTGTTGTTGGGAATATAAATTGATACAGCCACTATGGATAACTGTATGGAGGTTCCTTAAAAAACTAAAAATAGAAGTACCGTACAACCCAGCAATTCCACTACTGGGCATATACCCTGAGAAAACCATAATTCAAAAAGAGTCATGTACCACAGTGCTCATTGCAGCTCTATTTACAGTAGCCAGGATATGAAAGCAACCTAAGTATCCATCGACAGATGAATGGATAAAGAAGATGTGGCACATATATACAATGGAATATTACTCGGCCATAAAAGGAAACAAAATTGAGTTATTTGTAGTGAGGTGGATGGACCTAGAGACTGTCATACAGAGTGAAGTAAGTCAGAAAGAGAAAAACAAACACCATATGCTAACACATATATATGGAATATATGGAATCTATAAATATATGGAATCTATCTATATATGGAATCTATGTATGGAATCTAAAAAAAAAAAAAGGTTCTGAAGAACCTAGGGGCAGGACAGGAATAAAGACACAGGCGCAGAGAACGGACTTGACATGGGGAGGGGGAAGGGTAAGCTGGGACGAAGTGAGAGGGTGGCATGGACATATATACACTACCAAATGTAAAATAGGTAGCTAGTGGGAAGTAGCAGCATAGCACAGGAAGATCAGCTCAGCGCTTTGTGTCCATCTAGAGGGGTGGGATAGGGAAGGTGGGAGGGAGACGCAAGAGGGAGGAGATATAGGAATATATGTATATGTATAGCTGATTCACTTTGTTATACAGCAGAAACTAACACACCATTGTAAAGCAATTATACTCCAATAAAGACGTTAAAATTTTTTTTAAAATAAATAAATTCACTGAGGCTGTCCGATCATCTGTAAAAAAAAAAAAGAGTTAACATTGATGATAGATTGATCACCCAGTCATCCCTTCTCTCTATTGTATCAGATATCTCCAACTAAAATAATCACTCTAAGTCCATTCAATACTCTAAAAGACAAGCATGAACACATGCTTTATTTCACATACAGAAATATTCAATAACATCAGAGATTCTCTACAGAGAATAAAAACCACATCATAAAGTAGAATGAGCACAGACTTTGTAATCAGACATGGGGTCTCAACCTGACTGAATTTGTTTAGAAGCCAAATGTCCTAGACCAAGTCATGTAACCATAGTGAGGTTCAGTTTCTTCATCTGTAAATAGAGAAAATAATGCACATTACATAGGTTAGAGTAAAAACATAAAAATATCTATGTCAGGTATAGTTCTATGGCATACATAAAGCAGTGCTCAGTACGTTATAGTCCCTACTTTTTCTGAATAAGTATGTGTCCAACTGGTCGTATATGAATGTAAAAAATATAAAAATGTCCACCTAGAAAATCTTTGGTATACCAATGCATTCATTCTAAACATTTTCAGCTTAATTTACTTGGATGACATCTTTCAATACTTACATTCTAAGAAAGTAACAAAGCCACACAAAGTAATATACAGGTCCTTTGTGTTTAATCCTCTTGGAAATCCATCTTTTTTATTGCTTATTGATACACAATAATAAAGCAATAATTTTTAATGAAATCCTAACAAACAGAAAAGATAACACATGTAAATGGAAGTATGACTCTTTTCACTTATGTATTTATTTGGAAATTATATTAGTTCTGCTCTTACTCATATAGGAAGCACAGTGTCACACACTAAGAATAGCTCAGGCTATTGAATGAGAAATGTATCCCCTACTCAGCTTATTAATGAAGTGGTCCACTACTTCTTTGGAACACAGAGATCAGCTGCTCCAGATTGCTTTTGTTGAAGATGCAGTAATGGAGCCCAAGTCAAGGGAGGTGAGTGGGTCTAGAAATTGGGAATAGCCCTCAGGTTAGAGCCAACAAGGAAATGGGCATTTTAGTCCTAAAATTTCAAGGAACTGAATTCTGCTGACAACTCTGATATGTAAGGAAACTAATCATGTAACAGGAAACAGGTATATAAGAAAACAGTCTGCCAAACTTTCATCCATACTAATTGCAACAAGTTAGCAGTCTTAACATCCAGAAGAGTCTGCTCACAGAAGTTTGGACCTACTTGGAGATTGGTCATCAAACAAAGTAACATCTTTTGTCCAGAATACTCTAGAATAAGGAATATGACACTTGGCTGTTTATTCAGAGAATACTAGCTGGGATTAATCAGTTCTCTACTGAGATTTCTCTGTAAAGTGGCTCAACTCTTTTATATGGTATCTTGAGTCCTTGATTACCTTGCAACTGCCCCAGCTACTTGGAATAGTCATAAGCAGACACTGCAGAAATCATGGTCATAATAGGATTACTTAGCTCATAAATACAGTCTTCTAAGTGACCAAGGAAACATGGAAAGTGTTTCTAGTAATCAGAAAAATAAAATCAGTTTTACATCTATCTTTCAAAGACCTAGTTTTCTTCTTTAGATGACGTTAATAGAGCTGCTAATAATGACCAGGAAATGGTATTTTTGCTAACTTTCTGTTTGCTTGGTGTTTCCTGTGTGTCCATTTAGTCAATTCTCTAGGGACTAAATTGATTTCCTCCCAATCTCCTTGGAAAACATCCTGGTAACAGATTCTCATCTTTCTCCTCATCCTCCCTGTTCTTGCCCAATAATGCATTATCTGTTGTGACTCATGGGCGTTAAAATAAGCCAGTGTTGTCACCAGTCTGTGTTTACATCAGAGTGTTGGATTGTCAATGCAGAGTCATGGGATCCTATACCTAGCCTCCAAACAAACTTTACTAATGATTCAAAGGATACAGGAAAGAAACACACACACATGAAGCCTTCATTTCTGGAGGTGTCAAATCTGAAGTTGCAGTTTCTTAACTGCCCCTTTATCCTGCACTGGGACTCTTGGTTTTAGGTGGAACTGTGGAAAAAACATTTAACTGTGCTTGCAGAACAGTTTTCTTAAAGCAAGTTTTGTTTGTTTGTTTTGTTTTGTAAGTTTCGAAGCTTCTTAGTTATGTACTGTTGTTTTGTGGATAGTAAAGTTCTTCATGAATAATTTTTGTTCTCCATTCAGCTATGCCACATCAATTCATAAATTCCAAGTTCATTGGTGAAAGGTGCTCAAGATAGACCAGGACTAGTTTATTACATTTCCCCTCAAAGACTCCTCATATCTTTCAGATAGCAAATACCATTGGCTTGTTTTGGCGGAAATAAGTTCCAAGAAAATCTGATGGAGCTCAAACATTCCTTCCTGCAGTTCCAAGAGGAAAGAAGGAGTCATAGGCCTGCCATCAACTTGCTTCTTACCACTGTGACACAGAGATTTTAAGTGATTTATCCAGTGTCTTACAACTGATGAATGCAAGATAGCCTGGCTAATCTTAATTTAGTGCCTGTTCTCTTTACTATTGTATGTAGCCTCTACTCATACTATGTAGCCAGTTTCTCAAAGGAAAATCAAGAATGTCAGGATATTAAAGGCAGAGGGTAGGGGATGGGGGAAGGCATATGAAGCAAGGAAACATAAGAAACCATAACTAATTCAACTTGTTATTTATTTCTAGAATGCAGGAGATTTTAGGAGAGAGGCAAACTGTAAAATGAGTTTGAACATAGAGGGATGGCCAAGATAATGAGAAACCTTGTGTGATGTGCTAATACATTTGGACTTCATTCTGCAGGCAACTTAGAGCCATTGGAGTTAAATCTTTGAATTTTAGAACAATAATGTGGATGACATTATGGAATATTAATAGAGAGAAAGAAAATAACAGAGACAGGGAAATCCAGTAGGAGGGTATAAAAAGAAATATAAGAAAAAGAATCCAATGTCATCAACAAAGACTAGTGATTTCTGCTTGTTAGAAAATAATAGAATCCATAGATCTTGCGTGAGAAATGCTTGTTGAAATTGAAGGGATCATGGAGCATACAAAAAAAGTTGCTCAATAATTATTAGGATATATGAGTATGATACACAGATGACAGGTTTGAGCTACAGAAATATTTAGGATACATGAAGGAACAAGTGTTAGTTGAAGTCATGGGGGTGGAAAATAAATTTGTGAGGTTATTTAGAAAATAAGAGAAAGCCCAAGGCCAGCAAGGTGAAAGAAACGTTAAGTGTCAGGCACTAGAACAGGGACCAGGAAAAAAAAGAAAGGAAGAAGTAAAATGAAACTTGTCCAGAAATGTCAAAAAACTTGAAATTGTCCTTAAAGATGCATTAGGATTAGGATGGAAATACTAGAAGAATAGTGACATGCTTTACCCTGGAAATAGAATGAATAAATATGCAGAGGTGAGTTACAAATCATAAAACAAGTTGTGACTTTGTTAAATTAACATTTGTTAAGTGGAGCACAGGCTGCCTGATCATGAGCCATGGTTCAACAACCATGTTGAACCATGGTTCAACCATGTTGAACATGGTTCTCTTCAACAACAGAACACGAGAGAAACTGAAATAGAGAAGTTTACTACTTTTAGGTCCTGGGGGGAGTATGCAACCCACCTTGAGGGACCACATGGGATGATGAAGGCAGAGTGCAGGCAGAGAGAAACAGGACCTAGGACACAAGTCTCTAATAGAGTCCATGGGTGGAGTGCTTTGGATTTCCTGGGCTAAGACTGTATTGGTTAATTCAGACCAAAAAGAGCAGGGTTTTGATAAATTCCACAGGGGTCTTATTAAAGGGACACACAAGGGGGGAAGACCCTGGGAGGCGGGAGAGACTTGATCACAAGTGCTGTTGGGGAAGTCGTATCAGGAACTATGTTTGCTTTTGACTCTGTGGGCTGCTGTCTAGGGCATACACTTGCATGAGGGGGCTAGTGTCAGTGTAAGGTTCTTGCAGGTCACTTGGCCAAATAGAATGAATGCTGAGACAGCAATTCCATGGAATGGCTAGCTAAACTCTAAACATAAGTCATAGATAAGTTTCAGGGCTGGCTATGCAATTTGCAGGCCTCAGTCCAAAATAAAAATATGGGGACCCTTATTTTAAAATCCAAGAAAAAAACTCTTAGTGGTACTAAAAAATAAAGCTCTCTTCCTTTCTTCCATGGCTTCTCTCTGTTTCAAATTGCCATGATGCTTTTTACTTCTTATTTAAAGTCATTATAAGTAATAAAAAAATTAACTTTTAAAATGATTAGAATGCTTTTACTGTTCACCTTTATATGGTGCAATACCAGTTTTAAATGCTAATATAAAAGCATTTCACTTATAATGTGGAATAACCAAATTACAAAATGTGTGTTTTGTAGCTCATACATGCACATGTATTGTTTTCTTATCAGAACCATGGAAATGTTCCGCAAAACTAACTCACCTGTTTATATTTCATTTCTTGATTCATGTGCATAATGCCAACACTTTCTACCTTCTGTATACTGATGTGTAAGAAAGAACAGAGGAAAAGGAACTATAGTTACCATTATGTAGCTGACACACATGCTGCATGCATGTCCTCTGTGCATGTTCTTGCTTCCTTGTCCCAATAGACTTCATTTACAAAACACAATTCAAAGACTATATAGTTAAGAATTTAAAGATGGGGAAAGTAGAGCATTAAACCAAGTGTGGGACCTTCTGAGTGCAGGGCTTGGGTCACATGTTCATGAAGCTGGCCCTGATGGTTGAGTAGCCACGTAAAGCTGGATGATAGGAGTTTCTGAAATTTAATGAGGTGGGTTACTTTTCACTTGCTCAGTTGTTGCTTATATGTGACCTTAGTAGATTCTGTAGCTTCAATACATTTTTTTGATTATTTCCAGCCTATTTTTTTGGCTTCAGCTGGATTCCTAAAGGATGATTTACATCCCATTTGTGAATTTTTTTTTTCCAGTTTGGGCTACTGATTAGACACAGTATTTAAATATAATATGAATGATATATTCCTGCTTTCAGATTATTTTGAATTTACAAATGCTTTCAATTTGGCAGAAGCAAAAAGAGCAAATATTGATTCTAAGCTGAGTATGCAATCTGGATATTTAAAATAATACATTTTACTAGGAAATAAGTAAATAGTTATATAATTATTATCCTCTCTTGCTTTCTGAACAACTCTAGAGATGAAGATTCTGTGAGGCAGGTTTTTATAATCAATTTCTTGATTGTAATAGCACTTTAAAACTTAGGTGCCTATTTTACTAAATAGAGAAAGACAACTTTTTGAAAGCTATGCACCAATTTAAGATTCATGAACTTATGCTGAATTTTGCAAGATCATATTTGTGTATTTTTTATACTTATAGTAAGACTTTTTGTGCTGAATATAGAAAACAGGTGAAAAATGAGACTGCCCATTTAAAATGGATGCATTTTACCTATTTCCCTTGTAGTTAGACTAAATTATGATCTAGAAACATTGGTTAGACTGACTGTCATATTTACAACACAAAGTAACTTCAGCGGAAGTTCTTCATGGTGATACACAATGCAGAAGACAGTTTTCTTTATTTCTTCCTCTATCTCACTTCAATGTGTTTGGAAACTTAGATGTGTATGTTAGGGTGAGGATTTTATCCTGTAATTTTCTCCTAAACCGTTATTGGCCTTTGAACTGTAAGATCTCTAAGAATTGGATCTTTTTGGGAATTCAAACAATAATCATGGGAAAGAAGACACTAGGCTTTTTCAAGTTAGATATGGTCTTAATCTGATATCCATGAAGAACACAGATCCTTTTTGTAACAGAAAACACTTCCACAGATCTGTCCTTACCATACTATACTATAACATCTGTCCTTACCATAACATACTCTGTTATGTTCAGTTTGTTAATTAATGGTGCTTAATAATGATATTCTCCTTTAATCCACATACTTTCTATAATGAAAAAAAGGTAGAATTTAGAATTAGTATTTTCAAGCAAAGTATATGTCACTTTTAGTCTTTATTTACACATTCATTTTTTTTCTTTCACTCATTTCCATTTTTATTCAGTATATACTGCACAACAACTTTCAAAATTTCCTCATGGATAGGATGGGAAGTGGCAACATAGTTTATAATTTAAATAGTGAGTTGGCTATTTAGTTGAAAGAAAGTTTACTAATCACATTTTTTTTTTCATTGTTTATTATTTTGGACTACAGAAATGAAAAGCTTTTTTAAAAAACATTAATTTTGAATATATTTAATTTTTTAAAGTATGTATTACCAGCCTCTTGATTTTCCATTTTAATTATTATAAGATAAATTCATGAAAAGTGAGAAATAGTCAAAATGTTCATTAACATAAAATTAGTTGAATATATCTTTACATTAACAAATAATGTTAACATATGTAACATAAATGTTTAAAACATTATGAACTAGTGATTGAAAAAAGTGGTCATATATCAAATTTATAAAACCTTTTAAAATGTAAAATAAGAGCAAAAATTAGAAATAAGAAAAAATCATCTAAACATTTATGAAAAATAGGTAAGAATAAAGTTCTTAAACAGAAAAAGGCTTGCTACATTGCTCTGAACCTGTTGAAACAGAAAAAAAAAATTTTTTTAAGGCTATGTATTGTACTATTTTTCAGTTAAATTGTTCTTTAAAACATTTTGTTTTCCTCAAATTACTTCATTTTTTTTATACAAATGGCTTTGGGCAAGAAAATAACATGACCTTAGCTACTACAACAGCTACAACAGACTAAAGTCTGTTAATAGGCAAATGAGTTTAATTAAAATATAGGTAAGTTAAGTCAGTTTCTATTTTAGGTGCTGTTGGACATTGACTAGAACAGAAATGTAGATTACATAAGTTGTGCCTTTCAATTTATGCCCAACACTCAGAAAAATATTCACTTGTGATCAAAATTATTATTATGGTTTTCCATTAGAGTCACTGCACCATGATATGGAATATATTTTCAAACATCTCCACTGTCCAGGTCTTGTTTTTCTATATTTTTAGTCATTTTTAACTTTGACAGAAAAACCAACTTTTCTAAACTATTCTTTGTTGTAAATTCTATATTAAGAGTGAAATGTATTCTTAGCATTCTTGGTTGCCAGTTATCCTTACTTGTGAACTGATGGATATTTTAATATCCATGATAAAGATGCACAGGTTATTCTCATTAAATGCAGACAATCAAAAATGGAAAGAAATGGCATATACATTGAAAGGTATAATTAGAAAGCACATTTCCCATTACTTTCAAACATATAAAATGATTCAGACCTCCCGCTTTAGTTAGGATGTAGAATGTTGCAAGGCTTTAACTTTTATTATAAAGAGAATCTGGATAAGCTACATCATCATAGTTCATTTTTTTTTAACTTACTAGAGCAACCATCCACAGAGCAAACCTGTACCTACCTGCCAGCTCTTTCCCATAGGCATTCACCAAGAACATTCTGAAGGTTGTGGGCAGAGAAATGAAAGAAACTATTTGAGACCTGCGGGGGACTTGCTTACGTGCAAAATAGTGGACTGCTAAAGACTGTGTGCATAGCAGCAAAGTTTCCGTAAATCCTTTCAGTGAAAGTTTGGCCCAGACCAAGAATAGCTGGGGATAAGATAGCAAAGGATGATGATAAAATATTCTGTGGTTAAAAAGTTGGAATAAAATTAGGTAGTAAAGAAAACTCTCCTGTGATCCGAAAAGCTGGTAAGTAGGTTAAAAAGCAAAAAAGGGAGCACATGCGCATGAGAGAGACTGATTTCCAGAGTCTTGTTAGCACTCATATCCCAAAAACTTCTGAAAGGATAACGATGTACAGTCTCTTGACACATCTAAAGCCAATATCAGAATAAATCCATCTAAAGATGAACAAAGGCCCAAAGTAAGAAGAATACAGATGAGATGAATTATTCACCCAAAACTAGAAGACTAAAAAGAAGGAGCATGCCATTTTCTGGAGGTAAATATTACTTACTTTGATCTCAACTGTTTACTTATTTACTTTATTCAGCATAAATTTAAAAAAATCATGAGACATGTGAAGAAGCAATAATATCTGGCACATGGTTAGCAAAGGAAGCAATAAGAGCTGACACAGAGATAGCCTAGATATTGAAATTAGCAGGTAGGTTTAAGATAATAGTATAGGCATGCCAAAGTATTAACTCGAAACGGAGAACATCATGCATGTACATATGGGGGAAGAATTGGTACAGAGTTAGAAAGGATGCAAATGATAACTCCAGGAAATGAAAACCATAATAAAAGAATGAAGAATTCATTTGATAGGTTTAGACAAAACCTCATGCCAAGGAATTCAATGGGAAAAGAATAACTTATTCTATTAACACAAATGGTGTTGAAACAACTGAACATACACATGTAAAAGAATGAAATTGGAACCTTATCTCACACCATATACCAAAAGATAAATAAATAAATGAATAAATAAAAATGCAAAGGGATAAGAGACCTAAATGTAAGAGCTAAAGTTATATAAAACTTAGAAGGAAACATAGGAGTACATTTTTTGTGATTTGTGGTTAAATAAGACCTTTTTAGATACAACACAAAAAGAACAAGCAACAAAAGAAGAAAAAGATAAAGTGTCCTTAATCAAAATTAAAAACTTTTGTGCTGCAAAGGATACTCCCAAGAAAATGAAAACACAAGGCTCAGAATTGAAGATACTTTCAAGTCATATCTGATAAAGGAGTTGTATCCACAGCATATAAAGAACTCTTACAACTCAATTATAAAAAGAGAACACAATTAAAAATTCTGCAAAGAAAATGCCTATACATTTTTTCAAAGAAGATATGCAAGTGCATATAAAAAGATATTTAATACCATTAGCCATTGGGGAAATAAAAATGAAAACCAAGTAAGATACAACTTCACAACCTCTAGGATGTCTATACTAAGGAAGATAATAAAGAGTGTCAAAAAGAAAAGAAAAATTAGAAACAGAGTATATTGCTGCTAGGAATTAATGGTACATCCATTTTGGAAAACTCTTTGGCAGTTCCTCAAAATGTTAAATACAGAGTTACCATATAACCCAACATTTCGACAGTCAGTTATATTCCCAAGAAAAATATGTTCACACAAAAACTTGTACATAGATGTTTATAGCAGCATTATTTATAATAGTCAAAGTGGAAACAATACAATATACATGACTGATAAATGGATACAAAATAAAGTATATTGCTACAATGGATTATTAGTCATAATAATTTAAAAGAAGGAATGAAGTACTAATACATACTACAACATGGAGGAGCCTTGAAAACATCAAGCTAAATGAAAGAAGCCAGAGACAAAAGACCACATACTTTATGAATCCATGTATATGAAATGTTCAGAATAGACAGAGGCAGAGAAAGAAAAAGATTAGTGAATGGCTAGGTTTAGGAGGTGGGGGATAAAATAGCTGCCAATGGGTAAAGGATTTTTGGGGGTTGATGAAACTTTTCTAAAATTAAATTCTGTTGATGGTTGCACAACTCAGAGAATATACTAAAAACACACTGAATTTTATACTTTCATCCAATTAATTGTATGATTTGTAGATTATATCTCAATACAGCTTTTAAAAAAGGAAAACAAATAAAACACTAGACCTGGCCCAGAGAGGAAAGGATTAGTAAATGTGATATTAATAGGAATTGTACCATACTGATACTTAATTTGTGTCCTAGTAGAGGGGAAAGAGAATAGACCTAGAAATATTTGAAGAGATATTTGAAAATAATTGTATTAATTTGCTAGTGCTGCTCTAACAAAGTACTACAGACTGGGCTGCTTAAAAAATATAAACTTATTTCCTCACAATTCTAGAGGCTAGAAGTCTGAAATCAAAGTGTCAGCATGGTTGGTTTCTTCCATGGCTGCTCTCCTTGGCTTTTAAATGGCCATCTTTTCCCTGTGCCTTTGAAATACCCTTCCATCTGTGTCTCTGTCCTAATGTCTGCAAGGATACCAATCATATTGAATTAGGGCCCATTCTAATGACTGCATTTTAACGATTATGTCTTTAAAGTCCCCGTATTCAAATACAGTCACATTCTGAGGTACTGGGAGTTAGGACTTAAATATATGAATTTTGGGAGCACACAATTTAGCCCATAACAGTAATTTTTCAAATTCATTGAAGCTATCAGTTTAAGATGCCAGAATCACAGTAACACCACAGGATTTTTAAAATGTACCTAAACATAGCCAAAATGCTTAAACTAATAATAAAGAAAATAATATTAAAATCATCCAAAGGAAAAAAAACCGTGGTATACCAAGGAATCATTACAAATATTATCATTTACTTCCCATCAGAAACAAGGGAGGCCAGAAAACAGTGGTATAATATCCTGAAGATGCTGAAAGAACAATAAATGTTCTGCCAATGCAAGAGCATAGCCAGCAGTAAGAACATATTCATGATAATGGATATCAAGTCACTCCTTACATGAATCTGACATTTAATCTATTATACCATTGATTTAAATTATACACCTTTACTCTCAGTTAAGTATATATTATTAAAAGAGGCACTTTCGGGACTACAAGGCTGTATGTAGTGTTACAGCATTTCTAAAACTTAAATAAGACTCTACATATAAAGTGGAGGTGAGGAGAAGTTCAGATTTACTGAGATCCATCACAGCATGGTTCTGCGTCAATACAATCAAAGCACATAGATGTTGAAGAGTAAACATTTGTAGACCAGAAGTTTCCAAGGGGGGGAGTAGTAGGAGGGAAATAGAGTTGTAGCAAGACAGGCTGAGAAACAGAGAAAATTAGATTCCAACCTTAATTGTAATTAAGTAAATCTCCCTGTGTATGGAACTCCATTTTGGGGATATGCCCACAAGCCTGCAGGACATATATCTCAATGTTCCTCAAGCAATCCAGTCTTTGAGTTTTGGAAAACAGATAATTTGGTTTTCCCTTTAAATTAATGAGACAATCATAAAATCATAGAATCTCAAAGGGCCTTAAAAATGAGCTTAGGCACCTAGTTTTACAGAGAAGAAGCCAAGGTAAAGGAATAGTTTTTTTTAAGTAAAATTTATATATATATATATATATATATATATATATATATATATATATATGTATACAAAGCAAGTATATTTCTAAAACTGAATTCATAAACTTATTAGTCACAATGAGATTTAAATTTTCAAAAAAAGTAGAATTCTCGTTTTCAGCAATATAAGAGGAAATAGCCCTGACAAATAATTCTGTACAATTTTCTTTAACTTTATAACATGATGTTATAATCATTCATATATGTAGATGGAGACAGTATCAATACATAAAACAGTCCAATATGGTTTAGAGCTCTTTACAGTCATTGTGTAGACATGAAAATCCACATCAGTGGAAAAACCTAGCCTTCAATTTCATGCAAAATAACATACAAAGTTTCATAAAATTCATCTCCATACAGTACTTACTATACAAGCCACAGTGAGATTTTAGGTTTAGTTGTCAATATCTACTATTTTATTTTATTTCTGGTTTTGATCAGATCATAGAATTGCCAGAGTCTAATCAAATGGCGACCTCTATAACTATGAAATGCTCATTAATTTTGCATGAACATAAAAATGGTTCAGAGCTTTAATGTTGTCTTTGATCTAAGCAATTTTCTTAATGTTCTAATAAAAACCTATAAAAAAGAAAGAACTTGGAAATGGTGTGCTAAATGGAATATACATCATATAAATTATTGCATTATAAAATATTAAACTATATGAAACAGTTATGTGTATGTTTATTTTGTATCATATAAGGCAAAATAAGCAAAAAATGTATTCTAACTTTTATAAAAATATTTTTAGACATAAGAGAATATAGCAACCATTCTAGATTACCAAATGGCATTTATATAAAGGGAAGAGAAATCATATTGGAAAAATTGGTTTAAGTAAAGTCAATACAAAATATATAAAAATACATTATGAATCTGGTGTTAAAAGCTTTTTAAATGACCAATGATTAAATTATCCCTTCACTAGATTTGGAAAAAAAATTACTATTACTGATTTTAAAAGCAACTTCTAAATAAACTATGATGTATATAAATTAATTACTGCTTACAGATAAGCTGAGCTTCCATAAAACATTTTACAGCTGAAATGATTGGTTAAGTATTTTTTTACTTTATGTACTAGGAAACCATCAAATTAGGAGAAGTAAAATAGGTCTATCAAATTCATTTCTTTCGTATATAAATATGTATGTAATATGACTTGGCTTTGCAATTTAAAAGTAAGTTAAATCTGGATGTCTAACGCATTTGCTTGGAGTTAAAAGTTGTAAATGGTTTAGGGTAGGAGAGTTTGAATTCCTTTGAAATGTATTCCATCACATACAGAAGGAGAGATTTTTAATATAAGCATCAAGCTTTCAAAATTAGATAGATTTTACTTTTTTTAAGTTTATTGTTATTTTTATTGATGTATAGTATTATAGAAGTTCCAGGTGTGCAACACAGTGATTCACAATTTTTTAAGGTTATATTCCATTAATGGATTTTAAATTGGAACAATGACATAAACAAAAAAGTATGTAAATATAGTAATTTATACGTTTAAGAGAGTGGATTTATCATTTTTATTACTCCGTCTCATTAGCTAGGAAAATAGAATGAAGAGCATTATATATGAAGCAGAAAGACCCTAACTGAAAACTTCATGCCACCCACTATCTCATGTGTTAAGTGTAACTTTGAGACAATAGAAAACAGTAATGGCAATGTTGGTTCTCATTTGCGATAGGAAGGCATAATGGATGAGGAATGATACTTAAGGTGACACTGAGAGGAGGAGCAAAAGCAAGGAATAGAAGAAGTGCATTTTGTGTGACGATAATGCTGAACCCTGAAATGGAATGGGAGGGAATTGTTTGGATGTAATACTGTTATCATACTGTTATCAAGGAGAGAAGGGGGCATTGTACTCACAATTCAGGGGAATGACAGGAAGAGAAGGAGCATTTTAAGATTAGTTTTCGGCTTGTATAAATATTTTAGGGTGTAGGACAAGATAGAAATCAGAAAATAATCAGTGTTTTTCTTTTTCCAATCCAAACATAAAGAAATAAAGCTAAAGACTGTGATCTTGGTGGAGGAATGGACTGGGGGAAGGAGAAGCTTTAATGAATAAATCTAGTTGGGAAGACTTTCAAGGGAAGAAATGACTAATTTAGTAACAGATTAGGTGATGAAAAGGGAAACTTAAATGATCTTATATCCCTAGTTGAGGAGATGGGACATCTGACTAAAATGGCAGAGACTGGCTTTCTGTTCAAAGCTCTTTTCTTTTTTGATCTCTTTCCAGATGTCAATACAGTACACTTTGAAGCTTTTTGCTAAACTGTATGATATGACATTTTCAGAAAGACTTACTTTTCCTTTCAAATTCTTTTAGTAGGGAGAATTCTAAATGGCATTATTCTAGAAGGAGTTATATTCATTCTACCATTTCAAAACATAATTTCAATTTAAAGATCAGCCCATAGCAACACTTTGAAAACATTCGAAAGAGTGCTTCTTCATAGAATCAACTAAAATGAAATGCATAACAGTTTAGCAAACAACTCTAAGCTGCATATTTGATTCTCTCTCTGGGAAAAGATATGTAGAAATTTTGCCTAGTTCTCTAATTTTTAATACTACATAAACGTGTATATATATGAAATATTGCATATCATGGATACAGATTATATGCCTTATCTTATTTTTATATTTCCTTCCTTCTGATTGCTTTATGTTTATTCTCTTTCTTTTAAAGGTAGAAATGTAAGTACTGACTTGAGATATTACCTCTTTTAAGATCTAAGCATTCTGTGCTATAAATTTCTCTTTCATGACTACTTAAGCCATATGCCACAAATGTGATGTTTTCATTTGCATTCAGTTCTGTGGATTTTTATTTTTTTTATAAATTTATTTATTTATTTTTGACTGCATTGGGTCTTTGTTGCTGCGCGCGGGCTTTCTCTAGTTGCGGTGAGCGGGGGCTACTCTTCATTGTGGTGAGTAAGCTTCTCATTGTGGTGGCTTCTCTTGTTGCGGAGCACAGGCTCTAGGTGCGTGGGCTTCATTAGTTGTGGCACGTGGGCTCAGTAGTTGTGGCTCACAGGCTCCAGAGCATAGGCTCAGTAGTTGTGGCGCAGGGGCTTAGTTGCTCCATGGCATGTGGGATCTTCCCGGACCACGACTTGGACCCATGTCCCCTGCACTGGCAGGTGGATTCTTGACCACTGTGCCACCAGGGAAGTCCTGGATTTTTAAAGTTACCTCTGAAAAACTTTTTGACCCATGGATTGTTTAGAGGTGTGTTGTTTAACTTGTAAGTTTTTGAAAAATTTCCTTTTGTTTCTCTGATTGATTTAACTTTGGTTGAATAACATGACTTATATGATTTCAGTTTTTAAATGTATTTCAAGGTTTATGAACCAGAATATGATCTACTTTCGTGAGTGTCTCATGGATGCTTGAAATATATATATATGTGTATATATATATATGTGTGTGTGTGTGTGTATATATATATATATATATAGTTGTTAGCCAGAATATTCCAAAAATGACATTTAGATTCTATTGGTTGATAGTGTGGTTCAGTTCTTCTATATAATAGCTAATTTTTTTATGTGCCTAATAGTTCTATCATTTCTTGTTAGTGGAGTTTTGACTATAATCTTCTAATCTCTGTCTTTTCATTGGTGTATTTAAAACATTTACATTTAAAGTGATTATTGATAGGTTTAAGTCTGACATTTTATTATCCATTTTGCTTGTTTCCTTATTTCTCATTCTTTTGTTTTCCTTTTCTTGGTTTCATAGTGGTGGCTCTAGGGATACAACATACATACCTAATATTACAGCATACTCTTCTTGACATTTTTCAACTTTTAGTAAATGCTGAAGTCTTATTTCAACAGAATTTATTTGTCCTTCCCATTTCTTAAATACAGTTGTCTTAATATATATTTTGAATACATTGAACATCACAATATATATCATTATAATTTGCTTCAATCATCAAGTATGATTTAAGAAACTCATGAAGAGAATTGTCTATTATATTCACCCTTACAGTCACCTATACTTTTGCTCTTCCTTCTTTTCTGTCCTTCCAAGCCTTAATCTCTGATCATTACCTTTCTGACTGGACTGGTTCCTTTAGCCATTCTTTAAAGGTAGGTCTTTTGGTGGCAAATTATCTTAGCTTTTGTTCTTCTGAGATTGTATTTATTTCTCTTTTATCCCTGATGGATATTTTTGCTAAATACTTAGTTTTTGGCTGGTTGTTCTTTTTGTTCAGCTGTTGAAATTGTTGTCCAACCTCCTACTGGCCTCCATGGTTTCAGATGAGAAATCTCTGTTATACAAATTTGTGTTCCTATAGGTAATATGTTATTCCTTTCTGGTTGTTTCTAACATTTTTTCTTTGTCTTTAGCCAGAAGTTTAATTATCATGTGTATTGGCATGAATTTCTTTAAATTTATCATACATGGGATTCTGTCAGCTTTGTGAACCTGTGACTTTATGTCTTCATCAAATTTGGGAAGTTTTCAGACATTATTTCTTCAAATATTTTTTTCAATCTCACATTCTCTCTCCTTTCCTTCTGGGACCCCATGTGTAAGTGTTATTTCTTATGTTTTGCAAGACCCTGAGGCTCTTCATTTTCTTTTCAGTCTATTTTCTTTCTCTTGTTTAAATTAAGTAACTGATACTGATCTGTCATAAAGTTCATTGATTTTTCTGGCATCTCCACTCTACAGTTGAACCCATCTAACAATATTTTTATTTTGGTGGTTGTATTATTCAGTTTTCTTTGATTCTACAATATACATTTGACTCCTTTTTAAAAAAAATACTTCTATTTCTTTGTTAAGAGTTTCTATTTTTTGTTGTTGTTTGTTTCAGAAGAACATATAATTGATTGCTGAAGCATTCTTGTGATAGTCCCTCTAAAGTCCTAGTCAGATAATTCCAATATCAGGTTCATCTCAGTGCTGGCATTAGTTGATTGTATTTTCTTATTCATGTTATAATTTTCCTGGTTCTTGGTATTACAAATGATTTTCATGTGTTCTAGACATTTTGTCTATTATGTTAAGAGATTCTTGGTTCTACTTAAATATTTTATTTTAGTAGGCAATTGCCCAGCCCATGTCGGTTTTGACCTTTTATCACCTGGTTTCACTTGAGCTCAGGTGAGATTTCTGCTGGTGCCACCTGTGAGAAAGAAGGCACTTTCCTGATCACAGTGTCCTTAGGTGGGGTGGGGCATGGGGACAGCAATAGATGCCAGAACTGCATGATAGAGAGTGTTTCCCCTGACCTTTTCCCTGGCCACCCAATACCAAAGGTCTTCCCATTCTATTTTTACTAGTAGCACTGGGGGAGGAAGCACTTACCTGGACAGATTTCTGCCACTGGATAGGGGGCCAGAAGATAGTGGGTCTGTTGTCATCTCTAGTGCTATACGAAGAACTTTCTGCCTGTGGATGTGAGGCATGGGTTGGTTAGCTAGCCCACTTGCACTGTTGCTGCTTTTGCAAGCACAACCTGGGGCATAGGTCAGACCTTGATCTTCAGGCAGATTCAGGACACTGCTGACTAGGTATAGGTCTGCCCATTAGGCACGCCTCAGTTCCTCTTTCCTATTCTTTAGACCAGAGAGAAAAGGCTTTTCCCCTTCTTCCTTCCTTCCTTCTTCCCTTCCTCTTTCTCCCTCCCTTTCTTCCTTCTTTCCTTTCTTTCTTCTCTCTGTCTCTTTCTTTTCCTCCCTCTCTTTCCCCTTTTTTTCTTCCTGGCCTATATTCTACTGAACCTTTATAGTTGCAGGTCTGTCTGACACTCAGTTTGAGTTCTGTATGAGATAAAAAACAAACAAGCAAACAAACAAACAGAAAAACACAGAACTTATCACAGTGTTGTTCTTCAAGTCCTCACGTTCCTAGCCAGTCCAACATCTTTTTTCCACCTTTCAGATCGTTTCCACCTTTCCACTTTCTATAATTGCTGAATTATTCCCAGAGTATTTACTCATATGAGTGGAAGAACAGGGGAAAGTGAGTCTATGCCATCTTGTCCCAGAACTGAAAGTGCACCTTATCTTTTTATTAAAGAAATCACTTTGTAACAAGAGTATAGTTGCAAACACTCATTCTGCATCCACCCAAAATAAATGTTATCATTGTATTACAATTGATTCAGTTATTAATTATTAAAAAAATAAAATGTTGGGGATAAATGTTAAGTCCTTTATATTACCTTTATCTTCACAGTCCTCTCTTTTCCTCCCTGGAGGCAATCACTGGGATGAATAGAGCGAGTGATTTCATACTTCTGTTACAAAACTCTGCATTCACATGCATTCTTATTGTTTGAAGTTTTAAGAAGATAAATCAATGGTATCCTACTATATATAATATCAGCCTTACATCTGCTCTCTCACTCTTCTAAAATACTACACATGGAATCACAAGAACTATTTAGGAAATCTGTAGCTTCTCAAATAATATTAGAGCCTAATCCTTCACACTATTTCATCTTACTCTGATCTTTCCTCTGAGTACAAAATGTTAGGCCTGGAGATTTCACCAAGAAAATGCATTCAACATGAATTACCCCCACCTTGATTCTCTTTGACTCTTTCACCTTTCCACAGTTTTCTTTTATAGACTCTAATGGAGTGAGTTGCTAATAGCTGGTTGTAATAGAATTGGTTAATTGTAGTGAAAAAAGAGAGAGAGAGAAAAACCCTGCCTTAATATTTGGAATCTATCTATTTAATGCAAACTGCTCATATTTGGGGGTGACTTTTGGGGTTCCAGTTTATAGCTTTAAAGATTTAAAATTTAAAAAATCTGTCTGTAGGCACTTGTCTGGTTAATATGGTGGTGAGAAGCACAAAGTTCAAATTTTGAAACTCCAAGGTTCTAATGCAGACTTTTACCTTTAAAATGACTTGCATTAAAATTAAAGCCATCATGTCTTAGAATTCCACTGGGAGATCTTGTCTCATTTTGAATGTCGTGATGACTAAAATTCCTCACCTACCTCACCATCCCCATCCTCCACAAAGGCTTTGTAATGAAATTTGCTGTGAATTCTTCAGCTATTCTGACTTGTAATGGGGGAGATATATTTAGTCGTCACCTTACAATTCGAGTGAAACAGCAAACTAATTCCAGCTGAAGAATACACCTTTTGTTCTTTCAGCAAAATGTCCTCTTGGCAGCTGTCTGTTGGCACTAAAAAGGGCAGCAGGTTTAGGGCTATGATTGCCAAGAAAAGGAGTTCCCTAGCAAGCTGTAGTCTCTGTCTCTATACAGAAATCAATGCCTTTTTCCTAGGGTTAATCCTTTTATCAGATTCTACATATGTAGAAGTTAACTGTTTTTTTAGCCAGAGTACTCTTATTATTTGAGGTTATTTCTGGTATAAACTCTGAAAAGCTGTTCTTTTGGAAGGGAGATGTTTTAAATGAGCTGTTCTGATTTCCTTTCAGTAGGCTTTGTCTTACATTTTGAAGCTTTGTGTTAATGCTTTTATTAGGTAACTTTAAAATGTGTCAGAAAATTGTTCCCGCTCTACCGCTGGAAAGGGGTATGCATGCAGCACATTTATGCACAATTTACGGCACTGTGCATGTCTAAGTCTGGCAAGCACATCAAAGGAAATACCAATGTTAGTATGACATTTTGACTTTGTGAGCTAGAAGGTCACTTGGGTAATTAGTGCTAGATAAACCCTGAGGACATGCTGTGCTAGTGTGATCATTTCAGCAATGCCCACTGTGACTAACAAGCACCAAAGTGGAAGAAACTTATTTATAAATTATGAAAATCTTCTTAGCTATTTTTTAAATACCTTCACCTTCCTTAATTTTCAGCACTCTTTGAGAGAAGGGGCTTTGCCTAATTTGATAAATAATGCTAAAAATTTACAAAGAAGATTATGTACATTGAGATATAACTTAAAGGTAACTACAAATATTATTAATGGTGTGGTTGGCACTTGCGCCCTCCAAAATAGAGGCTTTAATAATGGTTTTTAGTTTAAAATATTTTTTTCTTGGAAATTCTGGGTTTTGTTTGTTTTTTGGTTTTGGTTTTTAATTCCTTCGACTTCATGAAGAGTCTGAGTAGAATTGGGGGACTACATTATTCGAGGTACCGGCAAACATTAACCACTCTCTTAAACTAATTGAGCTTAACTACTCACCTTACTCTTCCTTCATATTAATTTATGCCCTAGATCTACTTATAAGGATTTCTAGATTACTTTTTTAGGTACATAACAATGAGATAACATAAAATAATTGGAATAGAAAATGAGTATTAGTGAAAAGAACACACGTACGTTGATATAGGATATTTACTTTAGAGAGATTCAGTCAACTCTGTGATTCTTGAAGGGAATACATATATGTTCACCAATGTTATTTTCCACATATAGGCCACATATAGAATGTATCATTTTGAAGACCATGTTATAATCTAACATGTTATAATCAATTATTTTGAGTGATAACAGCAAAACAGCAGAGGAAGGAACACTACCTTTCTCTACAAAATCAATGTATAAATTGACAAACGTTGCTATAATGAAACTTTTCTGATATATGGAGTCTATTCAGAAACTTACAACAAAGAGAATGCTTAATGAAGAACATAACAGCACAATTTTAGTAAGAAGGCCCTACAGTGTTTTACTTTACTTAGTTACCATCATTCACTTTGCAGCTTGGCAGTTGCCTTGAAGATGGCAGCCTACTCTCTTGGTACAGATTACTGCTACCAAAGGGAACAATGTGGATATGGACCTTGAACATACAAGATTCACTCAGTGTAATATATCACATTAATTGAATGGACAAAAAAATATGTGATCATCTCGGATGCAGAAAATGCATTTGACAGAATTCACCACCTTTTGATCATAGAAATATCCACTGTATAAAATAGGAAATTAAGGTAACATTTGCAACATGATAAAGGGTATTTATGACAGACGCATAGACAATATCATATTTAATGGTGAAAGACTGAAAGCTCTACCCCAAAGATCAGGAATAAGACAGTAATGCCTGCTTTTACCCATTCTGTTCAACACTGTAGTAGAAGGGCAATGAGACAGAGGAATGAGGCAAGAAAAATAATTAAAAGACCTTAAAATTGGAAAAAATGAGGTAAAACTCTCAGTTTGCAGAACATACACACGCACACACACTATAGGTCTATTAAATGAATGCTGAAAGGTTGCAGGATACAAGATCAACATATAAGCTAAGTTGTATTTCTATACACTAGCAATAAACAAACTGAAAAGGAAATTTAAAAATAATTCCACTTACAATAAAATCAAAAAATAAAATAATTAATAATTAATTCAAATAAAGAGGTTTGGAAATTATACACTGAAAACTACAAAACATTTTAGAAAGAAATTAAAGAGGATCTAAATAAAAGATATTCCGTGTTTGTGGTTGGGAAAATAATATTGTTAAGGTGTTAACGTAATATTACGTTAAATAATATTATAAGGAAAATAATATTGTTAAGGAATCCCAAGGGGTTCATAGATTCATTGTAATCCTGATCTAAATCCTAATGGTGTGTTTTACAGAAATGGACCAGTTGATCCTAAAATTCATATGAAAATGCAAGGGACCCCAGAAAGCTAAAACAACCTTGAACAACAAACAAAATTGGAGGACTCATACTTCTTGATTTCAAAAATTACTGCAAACATACAGAAAACAAAATAGTATATTGCTGGCATAAGAATAGACATATAGATAAAGGAATGTAATTGACAGTCCAGAAATAAACCTATACATCTATGGCCAACTCACTTTTGACAAAAATGCCCAAACCATTTGATTGGGAAAAAATATTCTCTTCAACAAGTGGTGCTGGGGCAACTGGATATCCACGTGTAAAAGAATGAAGTTGGACTTCTGTCTCACGCCAAATATAAAAATTAATTCAAAATTGATCAAAGACCTAAGCATAAAAGCTAAAATTCTCAAATGCGAAAAAACAGTAAATCATCATAACCTTGAATTTGGCAATGGATTATTGGATTTGACACCAAAAGTTCAGGCAACAAAAGAAATATTTTTCATCAAATTTTAAAAGTTTTCTATACCAAAGGGCATTATCAAGAAAGCAAAAGATGCAACCTACAAAATGAGAGAAAATATTTTCAAAACATATATATAAGAGTCTGAAATATATAAATAACACTTACAACTCAAAAACAACAACAAAACTAAGCAATTTTTGAAAATTGGGCAAGGGACTTAAATAGATGTTTCTACAGATAATATATACATGTATGTATATATAATATATATGTGTGTGTATATATATATATATATATACACACACACACACAAATGACCAACAGGCCCATGAAAACATGCTCAGTGTGATTAGTCATTAATGAATTTCAAATCAATACCAAAATGAAGTAACAATTCATACACACTAGGATGGCTATAATCAAAAATAGGGAAAATAACAGGTGTGGATGAGTATGTGAAAGTTAGACCCCTTATATATTGTCGGGGGAGGGTATGTAAAATGGTGCAGCCACTGTAGAAAACTGGCACCTCCTCAAAAAGCTAAACATAGAATTATCATATTATCCTGCAATTGCACTCCTAGCTATATACCCCAAAGAATTTAAAACATGTTCAAACAAAACCTTGAACATAAATATTCACAGAAGCACTATTCACAGTAGCCCAAATAAGAACAACCTAAATACCCATCAACTGATGAAATGATAAACAAAATTAGTATATCCATTAGGTGGAATATTATTCAGCAGTAAAAAGGAATGGGATACTAATACATGTTAGAACGTGTAAGGACCTTGAAAACCTTACGTTAAATGAAAGAAGCCAGGCACCAAAGACCACTTACTATATGATTCAAATTCAGTGTGTAAGTTCAGAATAGGCAAATATATAGAGGCAGAAATTAGAGAACTGTTTGCCAGGGGATAGAAGGAGAGGAGAACAGGGAGTAACTTCTTAATGGGTATGGGTTTCTTTTTAGGGTGATGAAATATTCTAGAGCTAGATAGTGGTGATGGTTGCACAACATCGTGATGTACTAAAAACTACTGAATTGTACAACTGTAAAACAGTTAAAATGGTGAATTTTATGTTAATTGAATTTTACCTCAGTTAAAAGGGTGTGTATGTGTATAATGATTTATGCTAAATGTCTCGTGATTTTTGTATCTTCCATTATATTTACTTTGGATCACTTAGAGAAACCTATACCCAAAATGTGTTAATCCCATCTTTAGCCATGGTGGGGGTGGTGAAGAAACAAAAATAGCTCTGTTCCATCGGAGTAAAGCATAGTAATTAAGAGCATTGAACTTGCGTCCACACCACTTCAACCTTCAACACACTGTGTTGGAATGCTGCTCCTGCCGTGTGCTAGTTGCTCAACTTTAGGCCGGATAGGAATCTCTTATTGCCATAGGCACTTGAACTATTTGGTGAGTCTGTATTTTATAAGATTATGGTAGAGTATTAAATTCATTGATACAAACAAAATCTTAGAATTGTTCTTGGCCTATAGTAAGTTTATAGAATTAACTCTTGGTTTTAGTGTCCTAAGACAGCCCATCATGATTTAACTATCAATATTATTGCACTAGAAACAGATGAAATTTGTGTCAATACCTAATGATTTGTTCTAAACTCCTCCCTGGTTTACAAACTGAATTTTCCACAGTGCTGCTTTAATGAATGCTCCTTTAATTCTGTTAGTAACTACTGTACTTTTTATTTTTGCTTTCACACTAAAATCATCAAAGGATGCAAATATATCTATGTTCAAGCTATCATGGCCCAGGATACTGAAGCACATTTGTGTCTCCTTATCCCTTTTCCTCTTAAATCACACTGTGCACACATCCCCCTACATGCATGTACAAAATTGCATGCACACACTCAAACAGGCAGAGCTTTCCCTCCTCGAGGGTACTTGCTGGGGCAGGGCATTGGTAGCATTTTCTTCGTTCTTGCTCTCAGCCCAGACCATGAGATTTCTCTGGTTAATTGTCTTAACTTACTCTATAAATCTATCTGTAAAAATCTGGGAGATGTGCTATTTTCCCTTTCTCTATTCATAGCTTTAAAATATAAGTCAAAGACATACGATCCTGAAAAAGGAGACCATTAGAAAGACAGATTCACTGGAAGGCATGAAGCCTGGTGTCATGTTCTTTTGCTCAATGTGACAAGACTAGTATTAGTAGCCATTCATCGATATCCCTAATTCTACTTTAGTTGGGATTCTGTTTTATCCATTCTGCTAGACTTTCTAAGCAAGCCAAACTGTTATTGTCATTCATTGGTTCTCCTGGTTATCTAATTCTATTTTTTCCCCTCTGTGATCTTTACCTTTATAGAAAAATTAGAGTATACATGCTTACAGAATTTTAGACTGTCTGAGATTACATATGCATATTGACCAGCATTATACCATTATCCAGGCTCTTTCATCTACTATAATGAAATCCCTATTTCTGTTACCGAGTCCAAGCTTGTACTGCTTGACACATGACAGGCCAATAAATCGAGAGATGAGTTTTGGGGCAAGGAATAGTGACTTTATTCTCAGTAGACTGAGAAGATGGTGGACTGGTGTCCCAAAAAACCATCTTCCCTGAGTAGAATTCAGGCTTCTTTTATACCGAAAGAGGAGGGGTTAAAGTCCTGGTTCCAGCCAAACTCTGGAGGGGATGTCTTAATCTCTTCGTTCATGCAGCCATTCACAGGTGGCCTGGTCAGGATGTTTCCTGTGAGCTAAACAAAGGTATTTTAGCTTAATGCTCATTACCTGGGAGGCAGGATTCCCAGAGATGGGCCATTATGTATAATTTAAGCTTATAGGCGACATCCTTTCAGTGATTAACTTGTAATAAAATAGTTTCCTCCCTATTACAGTTCCAGCTTTATCTACCAATAATTTACCTGAATTAAGAGCACATCACAAATGATAATCTTTTTCCATAGCAACTTTTCCCAAATCATCCCTTTCAAAATATTCTCTGTAACTTTTCTATTATGAAAATATATGAGAGTCTGGAATGCCTCACCAGCCACCATCTATCATAGGTATTTGTATGTATTTATCTCAACATGCTTATGGTAGTCAGGTAATATTTGCCAGGTGGTCTGCCTAGAAATACAAACATTTCTGATGGATATTTAACTATGTTTTTTACCCAAATTAATTGATATTTATTTGAATTTCAGGCAAAAAGGAAAATTTTTAATAGTACAGAATATAAAGAATCTCATATAAGATTCTGGTATTTATGACTTTAATAGAGAATGGGTGATTTATTTACTATATACCATAAATATATACCAGTGAAATAAGAAAAATAAGTACACAACATGTCATCAACATTTTCTTTTATTAACAAAGTGACAAAGGATTGACCATGTGCTTTATATGTTTTATATACTTCAGTATTTAGCACAACTTTAATTATTCTCTTAGGCAACTCTCTTGCCAATTCACAGTCACTCTGAGCCAGTTCTGAAAATTAGAGGATCTTATTCTTCATACTTAGGAACAGAAAAGAAATTGACCTCTTACTCTTGTGGCAAAATTTCTTTATTCCTCTATTTTTACTTTCATGTTTCTAATTTTATGAAATATAATTTAATTAGAAAAGTAATATATGAATGCACTTTTTACATATGAATATATAATATAGATATAGCTGTATATGTATATATGTATATCTGCATTTGTGGATATAAATACATATATGTGCATGTATGCATATGTGTGTATACAGACTCATGTTAGAGCTAATCCAACAGTTCTTCTTGTCACTGTATTTTATCCATGGCATAGAACATTTAAAAATGTTTTTCAGTAAGGAAATTACCACAGCAAGGATCCATGGTACTAATGAATATGAAAGCATTTAAGACAAAGAGTGTATTCTCAAATTAGCGTATATATGTTGCATGCTACAATTTGTGAGCTCTGTATCAATCGCACATTTCTTTTTGAAAAGTTGCGTTTAACAATGATGAAATTGGTTTCCAGGTGCTATCAACATGAGTTTGTTTCTGTTGACAATAAATCAATAACTCTTTCTGACATGACTTTTAATAGTAGTAAGAATCCTTGCAGTAATCCACTTTCTCAGTGACAGACAGATAGCTATGCCTTGAATTTTTGAAAGTGCTACTCAGTCTAAATATTGTTCTGGTGAGCATTATTTCCTTGGCTCAAGGGTGAATGGCCACTTAATGTGATGAAAAAAAGCAGTTGTCATTTTGGAAGGAGCAAAAGGGAGGAATAAGGGCATGAGAAATGCACACCAACGTAGAGCTGGAAAAGAAACTGATGGATTTAATTGTAATCAATGGAGAAAACTCAGATGACAGCTCAGAATAGGAATAATTTTATTAGCAGATGAGAATTAGGGACTAAGAAAGGACATCACATATATGGTCTCTTTGGGTCTCCTAACCCTTTTGAGTTGGTTTATATTTTGAAAACCTACTCTACAAAGTAGGTATTATTACCTCAGATTATAGATGAAGAAATTGAGATAAGTTAATTAAGATTTCACACCCTAAAAAAATGAGAGAATGAGAAATAAAATTTGAGGTCTGTCTGACAACAAAACCTTTGGCTTTCTAATATAGTGTCAACTTCCATAGTTAAGTTACTAATATAGTATAACTAATGATTTATTGTTCACAATTAATGTGTAATCCATATGAAAACTTTCTGTAAGGTATGACACATTGTTTTACATATTTGAATTTTGAGTTATTAATGCTTTAGCAGAAATAATTTGATATTCATTTTTGTAGGGCAAGGAGGCTTTATTGAATTGTTTTTTACTCTCAAATTTCACAGAAAAAAATAGATTCTTGTTAACTCCACTTTGTGTCAGGGTCTGCTCTACACAATGTGAAGATTCTCTGACAAATTGTATTTTCTTGACTGTGCTTCGTTCCTTTTCTCTCTTAGCTTCTCATGTTTCAATTCTAATACATCTACAGTATATTTCTGGAAATTTTGTATAGCTAGAGAATACAGTCTCTTATGGAAATACCTGAGAGGTATGGTGAGTTTATCTGGGGACTAGGAGTCATAGAGGTGATTTTAGTTTATTCATGTCTCTAGAGCTTAGTTTTCCAGTAAATATCCTCAATAGGTTTGACTGCTTTTACCTTTCAAGCTTTTGTCCTAGTTTAAAGGTTGTAGAAGAATTCAGTAGTGGCAAAGCCCAGGCTGATTTGGAAAATGTGTTTTATTGACTTTGATCACACAGATAGCATGGCTGTTTGTAAGGAGTCAACCCAAGGACAGCTCATAGTATTAGTAATGAACTTTTGCAAAAATTTGTGGCATCTAAGCACTGCCCACGTTAAAATCCCCTCTATCTTAGTATCTTTTATCGAACAGCAACCTAGATTCTACAATGCTCAGATCTAGTAATTAAAATGGCTCTTGCATGATGTCACACATGCTCAATTATTTTGGCATAAGGATGAATTTCCTAGGGTGCTGGAGTCCTTCCTAGTGTATCTACACTAGTCATTCCTAGTGTATATGTCATCATTATGCTACCTTATAATTGGGTATAGTTTTCTGAACCCTGTTGTTAATGTTGTTCTTCTGCTGGCTTTCTGAACAATCCAAATGCCTTCTGATTTATAAGTTAACATCTCTCCCATACAACCTCTTTTTTTTTGTTGTTTATCATCTTGCATAATAGTGAATTCTGACCATTAATGCCAAGTATAAGCACACAGGATGCTTGGCAAAAATCATTCTTGCTCTAATGTTCTACAATTAAGCAGTATCAGCCCTTCCCTGAATATGAGTGGGACACAGGAACTGCACTCACTGTGGGCCTCCAAAGAGATAGTAGTGACAGGAATGTACCTAAAAGGGAGCTTTAACAAGGCATATATGGAAATGAAGTCTATGGAAACATAGACATTCAAGGTATATGTCTTTATGACACTGCTTCTCAAACTTCAGTATATATACAAATAACCCTGGCTCTTGGTAAAATGCAAGCTCTGGTTTGGTAGATCTGGGGTGGGGCTCAAAAATTGTGCATTTCTAACAAATCTCCAGATGATATTGATGCTGTTTGTCCAAGGACCACAATATGCTGAAATGTTCCTCACGTGAGAACGAAGAAATCACACTAAATTTTCCTTATTACTTCTTCAGCTATATTAGAGTGAAACTTACTTTTATTACATTATGTGTTCATCATTCTAAATTTTAGTACTTTATGTTTTTTGCCTATTTAACTTTGTCTCCTTGATTATTTTCAAATCATGCAGAGTTTATGCAAATTTCTGTAGGCTTCCCATGGACTTGAAAATACTTGAGGACAGTGACCTTGTCTTTAGTCTTCTCATATCTTGTTACAATGCCTAAGAGTTGCTCAAGAAATTTAGGTTAATAGCTGAATAAAGGAACAAATGAATGATAAGTGAAAATATAGTCTCCTTGTTCTGTTAGCATTTAGTAATGGTACTTAAAATTAGTACATTTTTTCATTTCCTTTGTGAAGAATAGTATAAGAAAGTGGGTCCATTCATTACAGAACAAGAAGACAGTATCATGTAACAGGAAGGCAGTGTAGCAGTTAATTGAGAGCACAGATTCTGGAGTCTGATTATATTGGTTTCAATCCTGGATCCTATAATTACTGACAGCGTGACCTTTTATAAGTAATATAGTCTGTTAATGTCCAAAATTCTTCATGTATAATGTGAGAATTAAAAAGAAATCCACTCATAGGTTAGAGTTAAATTACATAATTCATGTAAAATACTTGAGAGTGCCTGGCCAATAGTACACAGTACATAACAGCTATTTTTTATAACTGGAATATTAACTCTTACTCTTTTCAGAAGTTTTAATTATGTTCAAAGAGAAGATAACAAAGTTCACAGAGGTTATTAAGTAATTTAAAAACTAATTGATAATCCTTCACCAATCCTGTAGATTCACTATTTCTGTTTATAAAACGAAGGACTATTTTTAAAAGCTTTTCCATTGGCAAAATTATGCTAGCACTTTATTACTTAAAACACTATAATATAGGGGTCAAGCCACAAAATAGGTGTCAAGATGTAGCACAAGTTAAAGACAGATACTTTTAAAAAGTGTTGCAAGTTTCAGTTATATATCTTAAACTTTTACATACGCATGCACATTTGATTTATTCAATTAAGACACCTAGGTGCATTTGAATTTACATTGGACTACGGATATATTCCTTCCTTTGTAAACTAATTGGCTAGGATCACTATGATATATTTTTAACACAGTTACCTGGTACTGTAGTGTAGAATTTCTCTTTCTTGCTGAGCCATTATTACAATGCTACATTAAATAATTTATCTGGTTGAGCCCTTGTCTTATTTTTCAGTTTAATTTTAGTGAAAATGTTCATATATGTGAGTTATGAAAGAATTATCTAACACTTGCAAATTTTTAAAGAAACTAAAGTCTGGTTTGCAGCTCTTTCTAAAAAGTTATGAGGAAAGGGAATGCCATATAGAGATAAGTTTGAGGTAGAAATATATTATTTTTGCGTAAATAAAAGTAGTCAGAAGTAAGAGAGTGAAGCAAACTGTTATGATGACTAAAGGACCTCACTGTTGTGACGATTGTCTAATTCTGAGTAGTGATCATGCTAGCTTTGTATCTTTGGGCAATTTTTGTACTCTCTGTGGACCATTTGTTTGATTGTTTGATTAATGTGGGAATGAATTAATTAATCTAGGCGTCCTCTAAGGTCTTTTCCTATAATAATGTTCACAATTAGCTTCAACCTGTACCTACTCTTCCCAGTTATTTACATCAGAAAGTCATCTGGTTCTATCTCTAAAAAATTCCCAGTCTAGCTCCTTCTTTTCTTTTTCAGTACTACAACTTTAGTTCAACTCTCATCTTAATTAAGCTATTCCAGTAGACTCACAATTAGTCTTCTTTCACCTACTTTTACCTCAGAACAATAGTTATCCCCCAAAATAGAGCCTTTTTTTTTTTGTTGTTCTTATATCTTAGGTTTTTTTTTTTTTTAACATCTTTATTGGAGTATAATTGCTTTACAATGGTGTGTTAGTTTCTGCTGTACAACAAAGTGGATCAGCTATACATATACATATATCGCCATATATGGGGGATCTTGCATCTCCCTCCCACCCCCCCATCCCACCCTCTAGGTGGTCACAAAGCACCGAGCTGATCTTCCTGTGCTATGCGGCCGCTTCCCACTAGCTATCTATTTTACATTTGGTGGTGTATATATGTTCATGCCACTCTCTTAGGTCAAAATAGAGCCATTTTTTAAAAGGTGAATTGGACTGTGTCATTCCCCTGCATAAAACTTTCAGTAACTTTTCAGTATATTTAAGAGACAATCTTATTTCATATCATGACCCGCAGTAATATCTCTTCTTACCCCCTTCTGCATCTTTACTCATTTCTGTAACACTCTTTCAGTCACTTTTTATGTCCCAGCCACACTGGACTTGAATTTGCTAAGCCCTTCCTTCTTAGAGGCCTTAGATATGATGTTTGCTTTGCATAGACCAGTTTCCTTTATTGTTACAAGGATAGTACTGCCTTGTCATAAAGATCTCAAATAAAATAGCATCTGCTTAATGAGGCTTTTCTTAACAATAAAAAGTAAATTACTGAGACTTTAGGCTTCAACTCCAAAAAGTAGAGTTTGAAAATTGTCCTTCCCATCCTTACACCGAGAAAAAGGGGGAGAAATAAAAAATCAGGGACTTTTTGGGTCCATCAAAAAACTGAGTTTGCAGGGCAAAATGTACTCACAAATCTGAAGACACAGGTAAATCCAGAGAGTCAGAGCTAAGACCTGTTTACCTAGAGGAAAACCTGCTGGAGAAATAAAATGGTTGGAAAACTCAAATAGTAATTTTGTCAATTACTTGGAAGTTGAGTGTGGACCATTGAGTGAGGGAGAAATTCCTATGGTCTCTGGTCATGCGTGAGGGAGCTCCACTTTATCCCCAGGAAACCTACCTTTTTCTCATAGTGAAAATTCAAGAAAGGCCCATCATGGCTTTGGCAGTGTGAGGGGGAAAAGTAATCCTCATGAAATGAGAAAGGCCTACTACTCTAGGGAAAAGACTTGACCAGAGTCTTGCCTCACACAGGTAAGGAAAGGGCATTCCCCTCACTTCAGCCCCATCTTGTCCTCCTGTGTCAACTAAATGAGGGAGGGGGAAAATTTTATAGGAAGAAACACTTGTAAAGTTCACAGAACACAGGCAGAGGCCCTTCAGCCTCACCTCACCACCACATCAACAAGGTTCCAGTACAATAATAGTGCATTACATCTGAGAGACCTGCAAGACATAGACACTCTCTGGAAAAAAAAAAAAAAAAAAAAAAGAGTATTTAGTGTAGCCCACATATGAGAAAAGAGACCAAAACAGTGAGAAGAAAACAAGGACACTGTGGAGATTTTTAGCCTCTGACATGTATGCCTACAGCAAATGTTAAGCGCAGCCAAACTTCTGGTGAGCTCAATGTAAGTCATAAGGCTGAGACTTTCCAAAATTAATGATGGACATCAAACCATGTTCCAGGAAGTTCAGAGAACACAAGACAAAATAAACACTAAGATAACTATACTGATCATCTTATAGGCAAACTGCAGCAAGTCAAAAAGAAAAAGAAAATCTTGAAGAAAGGTGGAGGTTGATGAGGAGGTGGGTAAATTTATCTACAGAGGGACAGGGATAGTAATTATATCAGACTTTTCATCAAAATTACATCAAAAACCTTGCAAGCAAGAAGAGAGTGGCATGGAATACTTAAAGTGATGAAAGAAGAAAAAAACACTAACCTAGAATTCTATATGCATTGAAATTGTCTTTCAGAATTGAAGGGAAAATTAAAACATTATCAGACAATAACTAAAACAATTCATTTGTAGGATACCGGCCCTTCAAGGAATGTTAAATGGGGTTCTTCCAATAGAAAGAAATGGTATAGGTCAGAAATATGGATCTATGTAAAGAAAGAGCATTGCAGAAGGAATAAATTAAGGAGAAATAAAATAGTTTACTTATTTGTAATTGATTTAAAATAAAATTGATTTTTTAAATCAAAGTGACAGTTGGGTGATTATAGCATATGTGTAAATTAAATAAATGGTACCAGTAGCACAAAAGAAAGAGAGGAATTGGGAATGTTTTGTTATATAGTACCTGCACTATATATGAAGCAGAAAGTGTTATTTGAAGGTGGACGTAGATTAGTTAAAAATGTGTATGGTAAACTCTAGGGTGACTGCTAATTTTTTAAAAAGAAGTATAATTGATCCACTTAGAAAAGAAATCACGTGGACTCATAAAATGCTTAATTAAAACAGAAAACCACTGGGAATGAGTAGAACATAGTTACAAATATGGTAGTTGTTAATCCAAGTGCATTATTACTTTAAATGTGAAGTGTCTAAAAATACACCAACTAAAAAACAGATTAGTACAATGGATTTATTTTTTAAAAAGCAACAAGATCCAATTATATGTTGTCTAACAAGGAATGCCCTAAATATAAAGATTCTGAGAAGAAAAAATTAAAAGGGTGAAGAAAGTTATACCATGCTAAAACTTCCTAAATAAAGCTAAAATAGCTATAATAATTTCAGAAAAATCAGTTTTCATAACGGAAAATTATCAGAGATAAAGAAGAGGGCTACATAATGATAAAGGGGTCAATCTTCCACAAAGACATCACAATCTTAAATGAATATTAACTTAACAATATAGTATCTAAATAGGTGAGGCAAAAAACTAATATAATAAGGAGAAATAGATAAATTCACAATAATAGTTGAAGACTGCAAATCCATTCCCCTCGTCAGTAATTGATAGATCAAGCAGGCAGAAAAATCAATGAGTATATTGTTGACCTGAAAAGCAATATCAATCAATGTGATCTAATTGACATATATAAAATGCTTCAGTAAACACCAAAAGAGTACACATTCTTCTCAAGCTGTCATGGAACATTCATTTACAAAAGTAGACCATATATTGGGGAGTAAAACACACCTTAATAAATTTAAAAGAATAAGAATCATACAACATATGTTCTGAGGCAACAGTGGGATTAAACTAGGAATGAATAACTGAAATATAGCTGGAAAATTCTAAAATATTTGGAAATTATACAACAGACTTTTGAACGACATATGGGTCAATGAAGTCTCAAGTGGAGTTTGAAGACATTTCAAACTAAATGAAAATAGAGCTTAAAATTTGTGAGTTGCAGTGAAAACAGTTCTTAGTTAGATATGTATAATGTGAAACATGTATGTTGGAAAATAAGGAAGGTTTAAAGTCATTAAACTAAGCTAATTATCTAATTCCTTCTATATTCCTGGAACCCAGAAAATAGTCTGTCATACAAGTTTGTTTCTAAAGTCATCACATTGGCAGCAAGATACTGTTTTTTTGTTTGTTTGTTTTGTTTTTTTGTTTATTTGTACAGAATTTTAAAATTTATGTTATTGAAGTATAGTTAATTTACAATGTGTTAATTTTTGCTGTACAGCAAGGTGATTCAGTTATACATATATATACATTCTTTTTCACATTTTCCATTATGATTTATCACAGGGTATCAAATTTATGATGTCACTTATACGTGGAATCTAAAATATGACACAAATGAACTTGAAACAGAAGCAGACTCACAGATATAGAGAACAGACTTGTGGTTGCCAAAGGGTAGGGGGAGTGGGGGGAGGATGGATTGGGAGTTTGGGATTAGCAGATGCAAAATATTATATATATAATGGATAAACAACAAGGTCCTACTGTATAGCACAAGATATTGTTTTAATCACCTATAATAACCTTATGGCAGACAACATTGTGTCTTGAAGAAAACATACTTTGTAGGAAAGTGCTTTTGGTTTGCCTCAAAGTATAAATGAAGTGCATTATAATTACATAATCTAAGAGTGAAGCTCTCCACTGAAGGATATAATTTCATTCAACCATTTTCAGTATTCACTAGTTTAATAATATTGAGTTAATATTGTATTGTAAACTACACAATTTGGTCTGTTTAACATTATTTTAATTACTTGGTTTTTATTTATAGATAAATTTCTTCCTTACTTTCACAGGAGCTTTATTATTATTTTTTTATCTTCTCCCTTTCCCAGCCTCAATTTGCATTTAGAATGCTTGTTACAGAAATACTCAGACAGATTGAAATTTTGCAAGACACATTACGTGCTGCAGTAGGTTGAAGAAATGAGCCCTTTAGGGAGACAGCAGAAGCTCCTCATAATGTAAAGCTCTGGTTATCATCCTGTTGTGAAATCCATCTATTATATGTGAGGGGTACAAAAAGATATTAACTGATCAACAAAGTCGTCTTGAATATTCTGCCTGATTTTTAATTTTGGTGCATGGTCTAGTGATCTATAGGGTTGCTGCAGCTCCAGATCATAGGTTCCCACCCTTGGCGTACCAGGCTTTAATTATAAAGAGACAAACAAAAAAATGATGTACACTACCCTAGGTTTTATTTTTTTCATTTTCCATAACCTTCCTTAAATAAGTTCCATAGATTAAATAAAGAAGTGTATCTACTTCTTTCTATTTCTTGTAATAAAAATACTGTCCTAAGTGTTAAACTGTCATGACACAGTATTAGTTTGGAAGAAACTAAAAAAGAACTCAAATAGCTGCACAAGAAGAGTTGACATTATCTGTCTCTTTTCAGAAATTTTGTTTTTAACTTCAAGGGCAATACTTGCTTATTTAAAATATTTCAGCAGTGTAAATTAAAAAATTAAATTTCTCCTTACTCAGCCCTGTGCAATTGTACTTCCCATTCAGAGACAACCTAACACCTACCAGCTTGGTTTGTATAACTGATGACTTTTTACTCTCCATCCTTCTTTATATTTATATATACATATGTGATATCATATCTATTCTATATTCAATTATTTATATAGCTGTAAGGTATTCAATGCAAAGGAAGTAGTAGAATGTTTCACCATTTCTGTAAGCCACTGTAATAAGTGCATAAGCTTCTACCATAGCTTACACACACACACACACACACACACACACACACACATTTAAGTTTTGTGTAAGAGTTTCCATTTCTTGGAATTGCTGCACCACATTGTATGTGAGTTTATTTATATTAATAATGACTAGGGTTGCATTAAACGTATGTATTAATTTAGAAAAAAAGTACGTCCTTACAATCATATTATCTCATCCAGATAAAGTTTTGTTTCTTCATGTATTCTCTTTCATGTCCTACAGAAATTTTTATTAGTTTTCTTATATACATGTTGCACATTTATTTTTAGCTTAATGCAAAATACTTTAAAAATATGTTTGTATGAGAGGTTTTTCATTATATGCTCAATTTTTTGTGGATATTTTGTATTATCACAAGTGCAGTTGACTATTGGTATACTTTAAATATTATTGACTATATTATTTTAGCCAGAAAAATAGTTTTCTTTCTGTTTTTATTATCTTTTGATAATATAAAATTGCTGAATATATACATAGTTTAGGAATTTGCAGGGGAGGAAGAGAGGGAATATAGTTAGTTGATATCTCCATTTCTTTTAAAAAAGGATTTTGAGGAAGATGTCTCAAATATTATTTATTCCAATAATAAACTCTGTGGTGCCTGGAACACAGTGGGTAGAAGGTAATGTTTGGTAATAAATGAAAATAATGAGTAAATGAATGATGATTAAATTAATGACTAGATAACTGGATATTTCTACCAAACCATATTAATTGGTTGCTGTAACTAAGATTATCTGGTATCCACAAAAAATCTGTTCTCTCTTACTTCCAGGTACCATGGCTAGACTTTATTTCTGAGTTTTTCTTGCAGCTGTATATAGCTATGTAACTAACTTAGCCTGAGAGGAAGTAGAACATAGGCCCCAAGCCCATTGGTATGGCATCTTCATTCTTTCTCCCATTTCCATTGATTACAGCCTAATCAAAGTAGAAATCCCACATGGAACATGCAGTACCCTTAGGTGATGACAGCTATGCAAAGTAGAGAATCTGGAGCAGGGCTGCTTGCAAGCTTAGGACACATACCCAGAGTCGGGCATGACAGGAGAAAAAAAGTCATACAGACAAGCAACGATAACAAAACAATCTTGTCATTGGGTCTTTTTGTTACAGTAGCCTGCCTTAGTATAATACTGTAATACCACCTTTTTTAGCTTCTCAGTATTATTACCCAGCTGACTATCCTCTACTGCAAATGTCTCTAGCTTGACTTCATGACACCACACTTTCTGATTTTCTCCTGCATCAGTAGCCCCTGTTTCTTAGCCTGCTTTGATAGCTCCACATTTTCTGTCTAAATTCCAAACCCAGAGCTTAGACCTTGGCTTATTATCTTTTCTACAAACACTCTGAGCTAAAAATATCTCATCCATACTTATGGATCAAAATACTACAGTTTATGGAGATAGTTCAAATTGCAGTTCTAATTTTATCCTCTGAGTTCATGATTCATATATCCAACCCCTTACTTAAAAGAGTTAGTATGATGTAGTATATAAGAGCATGGATTCTGCAACCAGCCCACCTCTGACACTTAATAAATGTATAATTTTAGACAAATCATTTAACCACTTAGTGTCATAGTTTTTTCTCATTATAATATTGTGATAATAATAATATGACTGTATTGAGGATGGAATGAGTTTATATAGTCCATTTGTATTTAAAGCACTTAAAAGTCTACCTGGCACAGAGTAAAGGTTACTTAAGTTGTTACCATTATTTGAATTTTTCCTGGGGTATTTCACCAATATATAAAATATACCTAAAACTGAAGTTTTGATTGCCCACAAAAGCTTCTTTTTTTTTCTCCAGCCTGTTCTAATACAGTAAATGACAGTCAACTACCATGTTCCACAAATTAAAAACAGGATTCATAGGTTTCCTCTATTCTGCTACATATATATATATATATATATATATATATATATATATATATGCAAGATAACATACACACACACACATATATATATATGTCTTCAATCAGTCCACTCCATTACACCATTTAACTGCGTAACTACAAAATACCATTTTATCCAAAGCTACCATTATTTTCCCACTGGATTACTGCCTCCATATTTACCTTTTCATAACAATTTATACCTCATACAATCTACCACTCACACAGTAACGGCTAGCACCATCTATTTATTCTTTTATATTTGGATTGCTTTTAGTTAGGTTTATTGAGGTATAATTTCCATATGATAGAATTAACCATTTTGGATGTAAATTTATATGTTTTGATATATTTATATAATCATGTAGCCACTATCACAATCAAGATAGAGAAAATTTCCATCATCCCCAAATATTCCCTTTTGCCCTTTTGTCATCAATTTCCACATCCCCAATTTCCCTCTGTGCTGGGCAAACATTTATCTATATTCTATCCCTATAGTTTTACCTTTTCCAAACTATTACATAAAAGGAGTCATATAGTATAGATCTGTTTTGAGTTTGGCATCTTTCACTTGCCACAGTGCTTTTCAGATTCATTCATAATAGCTCCATTCTTTATCTCTGAATAGCATTCAATTTTTTGGATACACCACTGCTTGATTTTAGGTATATAAGTATTTATAATTAATATACAGGCATACCTTGGAGGTATTGTGGGTTCTGTTCCAGACCACCACGTTAAAGTGAGTATCATATTAAAGCGAGTCACTTGAAATTTTTGGTTTTCCCGTGCATATAAAAGTTATGTTTACAGTGTACTGTAGTCTGTTAAGTGTGCAATAACATTATGTCTAACTAACAATGTAAATGCCTTAGTTAAAAATACTTTATTGCTAAAAAATGCTAACAAAACTTCAATTTATAAAAAATGCAGTACCTACCAAGCACAATAAAGTGAAGTGCAATAAAATGATGTATGCCTGTATGATTTTGGTTACTTGATCCCTTTATCATTGACATTTTATATATATATATATATATATATATATATATATATATATATACACACACACACACACATACATATATATACACACACATATATGTATACATATACACATATACTTTATATTTTAGGGGCCTTAAAAATAGCAAAAATTCATTTTTCTTTGTTTTTGCTTTAATCAGAGACTCAAATGCTGCTTAATTGAGTGTGTTTGCGTCAAAATATATCATGAGGTTGCAGTCAAGCTGTTGATCCAGGTGTCATCTGAAGGCTCAGCCTGCGGGAGATCTGCTTGCAAATGAATTCATGTGCTGTTTGGCAGTGTTCAGTTCCTTGTGGGTTGATTGAAATATTCAGTTATTCACTGGCTATTGTTCAGAGTCCTCCTTCAGTTCCTTACCAAGTGGGACTCTCTAGAGGGCAGATCACAACATGGCAGCTGACTTCCTGAGGGTGAGCAAGAGAACAAAAGAGAGAAAACATGCAAGATCGAAGCCACACTCCTTTTATAAATTTATTTCAGAAGTGACATCCAGTTACTTCTGCAATGTACTGTGCATTAGAAATGAATCAGTAAGTTCATTCCAAACTCAAGAGGAGGAGATTATATTGTACAAGAGCTTGAATACAGGTTGGGAAACATTAGCGAGCATCTTAAAGGATGCCTACTACATGATATACCTTGTTATTTTAATTAAAGTTTGCATAGTATATCAGTTTCTGTTCTTCTACCACTAACCTATACATCTCTTCCTAATAAAAGTTAGTATCTTAGAGACAGCATAGAGTTGGGTCTTATCTTTTACCCAGTATGAGCAATTTAAATGCATACCTTTTTGAGTTATTTAAATTTGTCTATTAACAACAGGGCTCAGGAAATCATACCTAATGATAAGATAGCATAATAGTAACAGATACACAATTAACATGAATATGCAAACTCTGGCACCACAGGAAATTGATCCCTCTCTCCAAAATAGCATGGAATGATTGAGCATGTGTGAAATCATGTAATGAAACACTTTGTTAGAGCTGATCAATATAGAATGTAAGTTGTTACGTAATGAAAGATACTAAGATGGAGGGAATTTTAATGTTGACTGTGCATGATACACAAAATTTTCCATGAGCCTGGACCCATTGCCACACTTCATTTGCTGTGAAATGAGTTCCTTGATTAGAAGCAATGCTATGTGGAATAACATAATGGTGGATAAGGCATTTTGTAAGTCCATGGATGGTATAGCTTTGGCAGAGGTAAGGAAGGCAAATCTGTGTCCAGAGTAAGTATCTATTCCAGTAAGAACAAAATAGAATATTGCCTTTCCATGATAGAAGTGGTTCAATGTAATCAATCTGCCACCAAGTAGCTGGCTGATCACCCTGGGAATGGTGCCATACTGGGGACTCAGTGTAGGACACTGCTGCCGGAAGATTGAGCAGCAAGCAGTGATTATAGCCAGGTAGACCTTGGTGAGTGGAATTCCATGTTGCTAAGCCCATACCTAGCCTCCACACCTGACATCATGGTCTCTTTATTCATGAACCCATTAGGTAGTGATAGAGGTGACTGGGGGAAAAGGCTGACTGATATCCACAAAATGGGTCATCTTATCCATTTGATTATTAAAATCCTCCTCTGCTGAGGTCACCCTTTGATGAGCATTCACATGGGATACTGTTATGACTTTGTTTAATTAAGATTTGTTAAGTGGAGCACAGGGTGCCTAATGTTTAGCCATAGTTCAACAACAGAATACAAGATAAATTGAAATAGAGAAGTTTATTACTCTCAGGTCCTGGAAGAAGTACACACACACCTCAAGGGGCCACATGGGGAGGTCAAGGCAGAGTGCAGACAGAGAGAGAGGCCCGATCTGGGGTACATGCCTTTATCAAGGTCTGTGGGTGAAGTACGTTGGGGTTCCCAGGCTAGGGACAGGTTTAAAACCAAAGAGTGGGGTTTAGTTAATCCCTACAGTGGCCTTATCTAAGGGGTGTATAAGGCATACAGATGCTGGGAGGCAGAGGAGACTGTTGATCACAAGGGCTATTAGGGAGGTCATATCAGAAACTTACATCTCCTTGTGACTCTGCACACCAAAATCTATGGTGTGAACCTGCATAAGAAGGCTAGTGTCAGGTTAAGGTCCCTGTAAGCCACTTGGCCAAACAGAATGGTTGTTGAGGCAGCAATAGCATGGAGTAGCTTAGCTAAACTCTCAAAAGACACAATACCTTCACAATTTTCACCCAATCAGGAAAGTCTGTCCGCATACTTCTTCCTTAAATTGCTGTGTTGTCAATTTCCCAATCATATTCCTTCCAAGTCCCTAACCATCCAGCCAAATCGTTGGCCACAGCCCATTTATTGGTATATAATTGCACATCTGACTATTTCTTCTTCCAAGCAAATGAACAACCAGATGCACTGCTGGAAGTTCTCCTCACTGGGAGGGTTTCCTCTACCACTGTCCCTCAGGGATGCCCTGGAAAGAGACTGGAGTGATGCAGCTATCCACTTTCAAGTGGTGCCTAAATATCATGCAGAACATCTTTAAACCAAGCCCTAGTCTTTCATTCTCTGTTAACTGATCGTAAGTGAATCCACTGAGGCTGTAGATGCAGGCTGGGAGGGAGAATGCAGTTTAGCAAGATTGGGGACCATGGGCTTTTGAGACACTTCTTCATGTAACTCAGTTGTGCCTTCAGGGTCTTCTTGGGCTTGATCATTTGACGATGATGAAATGCTGCCATGCACACCCAGCCTTAAGGTTTGTTGGGTCAGGGAATACACAGTTTATGATGGGAATCTCAGGTTGCATGGTAACTAGGGGGCTCATGGTTGAATGTCAGTTTCTACTAAGGCCCAGGAGCAAGCCAAGAATTATTTCTCAAAAAGAGAATAGTTATCCCCAGAGAATGACAGGGCTTTGCTCCAAAATTCTAAGGGCCTCAACTGTAATTCACCAATAGGAGCTTGCTGAAGACTCCAAATAACATCTCTCTCTGCCACTGCCACTTTAGCACCATTTAATCTGCTGGATCATATAGCCTAAGCATCAGAGCAACTTGCACAGCTACCAGGACTTCTTGCAGAGACCTCTTGTTTTGGGCCTCATTTAAAACTAGCGGCTTTTCAGGTCACTCAAAATATGTTACCTCCAATATCTAGAGTCCACTAGGCCTCTGTTTTTGTTGTGGGAGTGACCAGATGCAAAAATTGATCCTTTACTTTAGAAGGAATATCTCAACATGCCTCAGACCACTGAAGTCAAAGGCCCCTGACTTTGTTAAATCTTTTTCCTACCCACTGCCATGCAAATGTCTTAAAAGTCTAGAATAGTTGCTGCTTCTTGCTCACTAGGTCCATTCAGAACAATGTGATCAATGTAATGGACCAGTGTGATTTCTTTTGAAAGGGAAAGGTGATGATCATGATTCCTGCCAACCAAATTCTGACAGGGGACTGGAGAGTTGATACACCTCTGAGGCAGGACAAAGAAGGTGTATTACTAGCCTTGCCAGCTGAAAGCAAACTGTTCCTGGTAGTCTTTATTGACAGGTATGGAGGATAAAAAAACATTTTCCAAGTCAGTAGTTGTACCAGGTGCCAGGGTGTGTGTTAATTTGATCAAGTAATGAAACCACATCTGATAATGCAGCTGCAATTGGAGTTACTACTTGCTTAAGCTTCTGATAATCCACTGTCATTCTACAAGAGCCATCTGTCTTCTGCAGAGGCCACATTGGTAAGTTGGATGGAGATGCGGTGGGAATCACAATCCCTGTATCGTTCAGGTGCTTGATGGTGGTACTAATCTCTGTAATTCCTCCAGGAAAAAAGTATTGCTTTTGGTTTTCTATGTTTCTAGATACAGAAAATTTTAGTGGCTTCCTCTTGGCCTTTCTTACCATAGTAGCTGTCACTCCACAAGTCAGGAAACCCGTATGGGAATTTTGCCAACTGCAAAGTATGTATATTCCAATTATGCATTTGGAACTGGGTAAATAATGATAGGATAGGTTTGAGGATCTCCTTGCCCCACTGTGAGATAGACCTAAGCTAAAACTCCATTGCTCACTGACCTCCGTGAGCTCCTCCTCTAACTGGTGGACAGAGTGACATGTTGGGTCTCCTAGAATCAGTGTCAGCTTACAGCCAGTGCCCAGTAGTCCCTGAAGGTCTGGTTATTTCCTTTTCTCCAATGTGCAGTGATCCTGGTAAAAGGCTATAGGTACCTTTGGGGAAGGCTGAACTATTAACAGTATAAATCTTTGTCAGTGTACTGGGATTCTTTCTCAAAGGGATCCAGCCTCCCTTTCATTCAAGGAGTTATGGGTCTGTACACTGGCTCAAAGCTGGGAATTGATTAAGGTGCTCTGTCTCTCTTGTTTTTATAATTCAAGTTAGGCTTGTGTTCACTTCATGTAGGACTTTTATGCTTATACATATCAAGCAAGAATTGAATAGGCTTCCTCTCTGTTTCAGTTCTAGGAACACCTTGATCCACTAGCCAACACCATAATTCTGTATAGGTCAGACAATTCTAATTGCTACTTTGGCTCTGCTGTCCATTGTGGTAGACACACGCACCTTGCTTTTGGTGATTGAGTCCTGCCACTTGGCCCCTGTCACCTCAGAATCCAATTACTCCTATTGCATTTAAGTTTTTCAGTTGAGTGGCTGCAATTACCACTGTAAGGTCTGACCTACAGAGAAGAGCAGTCACTGAACTCTTCAAGGATTATGTGGCTCCCCTCACAAATATATTTTTCATGGTATTGATGAAATATGTCTTCTGGCCCTCCAGTCTGGATGAGCAAGTCTTAAGTGACAAATATGCTCTAACATTCCAATCTTCCTGAGGCGTTGTATCCTTTCCTATGCAATAAACTGAGGGAAGTCCAGTATTTCTAACTCACTCACTGTGGGCCAGGCCAGCTTTTAGTCTATGTTTCAGTGAACCAAACACATTGTCAGAGCCCTTTTTAACTCCCAGAGCTACAACTTTAAATGGAGAACCTATTCTTAGTGATTCCGTACTTAGATAAGTATGGAATATCTATCATCTATCTATCTACTTCTCTATCTCCCTATCTATTTATCTATCCACCTGTCTCTATTATATAAGGAATATATATATACATATATATATGTGTGTGTGTGTGTGTATGTGTATATATATATATATATATATATATATATATATATAATCGGCTCATGCATTATCAGGTGTGAGAAGTCCCATGATCTGACATCTGAAAGTTGAAGGCCCAGGAAAGTTAGTGTACTTCCAGTTCAAGCCCAAAGGCCCAAGAGCTAGGGAAGCTGAAGGTACAAATCTCAGTCCAAATGCAGAAGACCAATGTCCTAGCTCATCCAGCCAGGTAGAGTGTGGATTTTTCTTTCCTCTGCCTTTTTATTCTCTTCATCCCTCAACAGACTGGATGGTGCCCCCTACATCAGGGAAACCTATCTGCTTTATTCAGTCTACAGATTCAAATGCTAATCTCAATCAGAAACATAGTCACAGGCACTCCCAGAAATAATGTGTAACCAGAAATCCGGTTTCTTAGTGGCCTGGTCAAGTGGACAAATAAAATTAACCATCACATCCTTCTTGGACTTCAAACTAATTTAGTAGTCCAGTATATTCAGCTCTCTGACAGTCTCAAGAAAACTGTGATTGTGTTGTTCATCCTTTTTTCATTATTTCAGGGCCAATGCACTTTCTAGCTTTTTACACAATAAGTAGATGAGGAAATCCTAGATTTGTCTTTTAAATGTGTATACGAGGGCTTCCCTGGTGGCGCAGTGGTTAAGAATCCGCCTGCCAATGCTGGGGACACGGGTTCAAGCCTTGCTTTGGGAAGATCCCACATGCCGTGGGGCAACCAAGCTCATGCGCCACAACTACTGAGCCTGCGCTCTAGAGCCCACGAGCCACAACTACTGAGCCTGTGCGCCTAGAGCCTGTGCTCCGCAACAAGAGAAGCCACCGCAGTGAGAAAGCCAGCGTACCGCAAGAAAGAGTAGACCCCACTCGCCTCAACTAGAGAAAGCCTGCGCAGCAACAAAGACCCAACTCAGCCAAATAAATAAATAAATACATTTATAAACAAACAAAAAAAGTGTAAACAATATCATGGCATGCCTCTGTTTACAACTATCTAGTGAATTGTAATTGTATTTAATACAAAATTCAAACTTGTTACCATGGTCCTGAATAATTTTTATCCTGCCTTCTTCTCCTAGTTCTTTTTTTTTTTTAACTGTTCTTTTTGCTTCTTACTCAGCTCTAATATATTGTACTCCCTGCAAGGTTATACTAGCAGTTAAGATTCCTTTAGCCCACAGTGCACAGTTCTGTTCTAATGTGCAAAGTGCTTTCTATCACTATATCATTCCATTCTTATAGGAATTCTGTAGGGTTAGGAACTATTACTATTTCTACCTTACAGATGAAACCATGGTTTACAGAGTTTATTTCAACTCTTATTTAGCTAATATGTGGCAGAGTGAGGATTTAAATTCAGGTCTTTTTTTACCCCAAAGCAAATACAGTAATTGTAATGAATATCTCCTCTGTCTTAGAGAACTTGATAAGAAGTTTTTAAAATGCTGTATTACCTCGTCTTGACAATAAGACTCTGCCAATTTAAGTTGAGAGATGTTAAAGACTTGCTGAAGGTTGTACAGGAATAAGGTGTCAGAGATGGGTCTTGTGAGTCCCAAGACCATAGGCCATACCCATTACTCCACTCTACAGTTATGGCTATGTTCAAATAGGCCCAGGGTTTTCATTTGTTTGTTTGTTTTTTCCCCTCTACTATTTTTCCACTAGCTTGGAAGAATTCACAGCTGTACAACCTCTTTAAGTAGTGCACTGAATTTAGTTCAAAAGGCTCTAATGATAAAATGTTGTGAAAAAAATTATGTGAGAGGAGAGTGTTGGTTTCCTTTTCTCCTAATTATTGTGCCTGAAATTTGGATTATAAACCTGAATTTTTCCTGAATTTCAAAATTGTACTACCTGTATAAGTCACTTGAAATCTTTGCATGTCCCCAGTGATATATTTCTATAAGAAAGTGAGGATTGAAGAACATTCGGGGAGAAGCCTTATCTGTCAGATATGGGGGGAGAATTCTACTTATACTAAGGTTCTTATATCAAATCTCCTAAGATAAATAAGGAGGATTTCTCAGTTCATACATACATGCATTTACTCAAGATTTGGTTTTTCAAGAGGCAGATATCAATTGTTTGGCATCCTGTTGGCACCATAAAGAGGGTCATAGAGATGAGTAACATAGTTTTGAGATGAATTCAAACTTAAGGGTGTAGAAAAATGGACTTTAAATCCTTATTTCTTGGATAAAAAGCCTGTTTATTTTTAATGTATGAAACAAATATAACTATAGATGATGGAAAGCAGAATTAGGTAAGATAGGAGACTAAAGAGGAAAAGATGAATTAACAGAAAGTGGGAAAAATTATATAAATGGTTTTATTTAAAGCAATGATGTGACATTTTGAAATGGATAAAAGAGACATCTGCAAGAGGTCAATAAATATAAAAAGACATATATATTTAGCTCTATTGCTGTCAATACTCTGCTATTGTGATTAAGGCGTTGAGTGTATGGACTTTGCATAAAGCACAATCCATTTAGGCATATGGCAGTGGTCACAAATAATTTTGAAGTGAAAGTATGGGTGAAGTAAACAAAAAATGTCACCACTACTCAAAACATAATACAACCTACATGAATTACCATTTCAAAAACATCCACTTCATTTTTAAAATGGCCATTTTGATAGTTTCATCTTTATTTCATTTCATATTGCTTCTTTTAATAGTCCACATGAACCATATATGAAAAATTCAATATCATTAGTAATCAAGAATGTTTTTAAATAAAAAAAGAGCTAATACTGGTACAGTTATAACAAAATGAGCATGTTCATTTATGCATAACATGTCTATGAAGAATCATTAAGCTTAATCTTTGACATCCTCTACATTTATGAGTTTATCTTAGTAAAAGAATTCAAAGAAAGAAATCACATAATTATGAATAATTGTACTATAATTTCTAACTGGAAATATGTAGATTATTATATGGGGTAGTTACTTTAAGATGGACCAGGACAGCCTACATTTCACATTTTGACTTTTGGCCAAGACAGGGCAACTAACTATGATTTCTAATGATTTTTCACAACTATTTAAAATCTTACATTCTTCTGGTGGCACCCAAAGCCAGTTTGTTTATTGATCACTGTCACTTGGCATAACCAACTTGAGAGTTTGGCTTTGCTAGCTGACCAGAGGAGCATAAAGGACCTCATTACAAACTATAAACTCTCTGAAATCAAGACTCATCACATAAATCGTGGTAGTTCAGTTTGGAGGTGAGGTTGGTTCTTGTCTGAATAAGAATGAACTTCAGGATCTAGCACCTGGATATCTCTTGGATTCCCAGTGTTGTACTGTATCCTTTTTTTTTTTTTTTTTTGCGGTACGCGGGCCTCTCACTGTTGTGGCCTCTCCCATTGCGGAGCACAGGCTCCAGACGCGCAGGCTCAGCGGCCATGACTCATGGGCCCAGCCGCTCCACGGCATGTGGGATCTTCCCGGAATGGGGCACGAACCCGTGTCCCCTGAATCGGCAGGTGGACTCTCAACCACTGCGCCACCAGGGAATCCCAGCCCCTGTACTGTATCCTTTTAAAAACCTTATATGAATATGCTCTAGGAAATTCTGTGATTCCTTTCAGTTGCTCAAGCCTGTGAATTCTTTGCAGTAAATATGGAATATAGAGAAAGTACATTAAGTTCAAAACTGGTGTAAATGCCTCAGTAAAGAGTGATAAATCCTTTATGGACTATTATGTAAAGTTTTTAATTATAAATTTCATTTTAAAACATAGAAAAAGTTTTTTATATAATGTTGAAAGAAACTGTTGAACTATTACTAAATTATGATCTTAAATACGTTTATACTATATGTAGGCAGTGATGTAACACATTCAAATTCTCTAAGAGCTAATGCTTATCAATGTCCTGAAATATGGTTAATTTCTATCTGTTTCTGGTCCTGATCATTACACTGCTTAAAAAAAAAAATTAACTCATATTTTGATGTACCATGAAGATATGTTGTACAAATAATCTGTATACAATGACTTTGATTACTTGTTTGTTTTAGGGCTTTTACAAACTACCTTAACTAGGAATTCAGTAATAACTATTGGGTGATGTTACCATGAATGTTTCTTTTTAATTAATATAAACTCATTTATTATTTTTAAATTTCAATATGGAATCTCTCTACCCAGTCCTTCCATGATTCCCCTCAAAAATTGAATAAATGAACACACATTTTAGGGAAGTCATAACAAGTGGTATTAAAAGTTTCAATTTGCTACCCAATTGGTTTTGCAGTTTAATCTTTTCATAATCATATTTATGAACATTACATATGCAAATAGAGAAGAATTGGAAGGGAACACAGAAAATTAGACTCGGTATTTTACCATGGTAGAATTGTGAACAAAATATTATTTTTTTGTTAAAATAATTTATGATAATACTGATAATAATAATAGCAAATATTTTGAGTGATTATTTTGTGCTAGTCACCATTTTAAGTAATTTCCATGAATTGAATCCATGTGTATTATCACTTGACAAATGAGGAATCTGAGACATGGAGGTCAAAAGCATACATGCAAAAGGGGAAAGGCAATATGGAGAAAATACAAAAAAAAAGGAAAAAATTATAGATATGGATGCAAAAGGGTCTTGGTAATTTAAAAAGTTTCAGCTTTATCAAGGTTGCAATTGACAAATAATACTGTAAGACATTTAAAGTGTGTATAGTGATGAATTGATATACGTACACAATGTGAAAGGATTTCCCTTAACTGGGTAATTAACACATCCATCACCTCACATGTTTAGCTTTTTGTGTGTGTGAAAACATTGAAGTACTACTCTATTAGCAAATTTCAATTACACAATTGAAATTATGGTGTACAATTACAGTGTATCAACTGTCATAGCCATATTATACAGTAGATCCTCAGATGTTAGTTATCTTATTACTGAAAGTTTGTACTTTTTTACCAACCTCTCCCTAGCTCCCTACCCACCCTACAGGCCCTGGCAGCCATTATTCTACTCTTTGTTTATATGAGTTTGAATTTTTTTCTTAGATTCCACATATCTTACCATGCAGTATTTATCTTTCTCTGTCTCACTTCTTTCGCTTAGCATAGTACATGCAAGATCCATCCATGTTGCCACAGGTGACAGGATATCCTCCTTTTTTTCATGGCTGATAATATAATCAGCCAAGAATAATATGAATAATAATATTTAATATTTTAATAATATTTGTGTATGTATGTGTGTATATAATGTGTATATATATATATATACACACACGTACATACACACACACACACACAAACACACACATAACATCTTCTTTCTCCAGTCATCCATCAGTGGAAACTTAGGTTGTTTACATGTCTTGGCTATTGCAAATAATGCTGCAATGAACACGAGAGTGCAAAAGTCTCTTCAGTATTCTGTGTTTATTTCCTTTGGAAATATATCCAGAAGTAGTATTGCTGGATCCTATTGTAGTGTAATTTATAATTATTTGAGGAACTTTGATACTGTTTTGCATGGTGGCTGCACCAATTTACATGCCTACCAACAGTGCACAAGGTCCCTTTTCTCCACATCCATGCCAACAATTGCTATCTCTTGTTAATTTGATGATATCCACTCTAACAGGTGAGGTCACATTTTATTGTGATTTAATTTGCATTTTTCTGATGACTACTGATGTGGAGCACCTTTTCATGTTCCTGTTCACCATTTATCTGTCTTCTTTGGGAAAAGTCTATTCAGTTGCTCTGCACATTTTTTTTTTAACGTCTTCACTGGAGTATAATTACTTTAAAATGGTGTGTTAGCTGTATAAAAAAGTGAATCAGCTATACGTACACATATATCCCCATATCCACTCCCTCTTGCGTTTCCCTACCACCATCCCTATCCCATCCCAGTATGTGGTCACAAAGCACCGAGCTGATCTTCCTGTGCTATGTGGCTGCTTCCCACTAGCTATGTATTTTACATTTGGTAGTGTATATATGTCATTGTTACTGCCTCATGTCGTCCCAGCTTACCCTTCCCCCTCCCTGTGTCCTCAAGTCCATTCTCTATGTCGGAGTCTTTATTCCTGTCCTGCCACTAGGATCTTCAAAACCTTTTTTTTTAAATTTCATTCCATATTTATGTGTTAGCATACAGTATTTGTTTTTCTCTTTCTGACTTACTTCATTCTGTATGACAGACTCTAGGTACATCCACCTTACTACAAATAATTCAGTTTCTTTTCTTTTTAAGGTTGAGTAATATTCCATTGTATATATGTGCCACATATTCTTTATCTATTAATCTGTCGATGGACACTTAGGTTGCTTCCGTGTCGTGGCTGTTGTAAATAGAGCTGCAATGAACATTGTGGTACATGACTATTTTTCAATTATGGTCTTCTCAGGGTATATGCACAGTAGTTGGATTGCTGGGTCATATGGTACCTCTATTTTTATTTTTTTAAGGAAATTCCATAGTGTTCTCCATAGTGGCTGTATCAATTTACATTCCCACCAACAGTGCAAGAGGGTTCCCTTTTCTCCACACCCTCTCCACTATTTATTGCTTGTAGACTTTTTGATGATGGCCATTCTTACTGGTGTGAGGTGATACCTCATTGTAGTTTTTATTTGCATTTCTCTAATGATTAGTGATGTTGAGCATCCTTTCATGTTTTTGTTGGGAATCTGTATATTCTCTTTAGAAAAATGTCTGTTTCGGTCTTTTGTCATTTTTGGTTTCGGTTGTTGTTTTTTTGATATTGAGCTGCATGAGCTGCTTGTTTATTTTGGAGATTAATCCTTTGTCAGTTGATTTGTTTGCAAATATTTTTTCCCATTCTGAGGGTTGTCTTTTCATCTTGTTTATGGTTTCCTTTGATGTGCAAGAGCTTTTAAGTTTCATTAGTTCCCATTTGTTGATTTTTGTTTTTATTTCCATTTCTCTAGGAGGTGGGTCAAAAAGGATCTTGCTGTGATTTATGTCATAGAGTGTCCTCTCTGTGTTTTTATAAGAGTTTTATAGTGTCTGGTGTTGTGTTTAGGTCTTCAATCCATTTTGAGTTTATTTTTGTGTATGGTGTTAGGGAGTGTTCTAATATCATTCTTTAACATGTAGCTGTCCAGTTTTCCCAGCAGTACTTATTAAAGGGCTGTATTTTCTCCATTGTATATTTTTGCCTCCTTTATCAAAGATAGGGTGACCATGTGTGCCTGGGTTTATCTCTGGGCTTTCTATCCTCTCCCATTGATGTATATTTCTGTTTTTGTGCCAGTACCATACTCTCTTTATTACTGTAGCTTTGTAGTACAGTCTGAAGTCAGGGAGCCTGATTCCTTCAGCTCCGTTTTTCTTTCTCAAGATTGCTTTGGCTATTTGGGGTCTTTTGTGTTTCCATACAAATTGTGAAATTTGTTTTCTACCTCTGTGAAAAATGCCAATGGTAGTTTGATAGGGATTGCACTGAATCTGTAGATTGCTTTGGGTAATATAGTCATTTTCACAATGTTGGTTCTTCCAATCCTAGAACATGGTATATCTTACCATCTGTTTCTATCATCTTTAATGTCTTTCATCAGTGTCTTATAGTTTTCTACATAGAACTCTTTTGTCTTCTTAGTTAGGTTTATTCCTAGGTATTTTATTCTTTTATTTGCAATGGTAAACGGCAGTGTTTCCTTAATTTCTCCTTCATATATTTCATCATTAGTGTACAGGAATGCAAGAGATTTCTGTGCATTAATTTTGTATCCTGCTACTTTACCAAATTCATTGATTAGCTGTAGTAGTTTTCTGGTACCATCTTTACAATTCTTAATATAGTATCATGTCATCTGTAAACAGTAACCGTTTTACTTCTTTTCCAATTTGGATTCCTTTTATTTCATTTTCTTCTCTGAGTGCTGAGGCAAAAGCTTCCAAAACTATGTTCAGTAACAGTAGTGTGAGTGGGCAGCCTTGTCTTGTTCCTGATCTTAGTGGAGATGGTTTCATTTTTTCACCATTGAGAAAGATGTTGGCTGTGGGATTGTCATATACGACCTTTATTATATTGAGGTAAGTTCCCACTATGCCTCGTTTCTGAAGGGTATTTTTCATAAATGGGTGTTGAATTTTGTCAAAAGATTTTTCTGCATCTATTGAGATGATCATATGTTTTTCTCCTTCAATTTTTTAATATGGTGTATCACACTGATTGATTTGTGTATATTGAAGAATCCTTGCATTCCTGGGATAAACCACACTAGATCACGGTGTATGATCCTTTTAATGTGCTATTGGATTCTGTTTTCTAGTATTTTGATGAGGATTTTTGCATCTAAGTTAATCAGTGATATTGGCCTGTAGTTTTCTTTTTTTGTGACACATTTGTCTGGTTTTGGTTTCAGGATGATGGTGGCCCCGTAGAATGAGTTTGGGAGTGTTCCTCCCTCTGCTGTATTTTGGAAGAGAAGAATAGGTGTTAGCTCTTCTCTAAATGTTTGATAGAATTCACCTCTGAAGCCATCTGGTCTGGGGCTTTTGCTTGTTGGAAGATTTTTAATCACCGTTTCAATTTCAGTGCTTGTGATTGGTCAGTTTATATTTTCTATCTCTCCCTGGTTCACTCTGAAGATTGCGCTTTTCTAAGAATTTGTCCATTTCTTCCACACTGTCCATTTTTTTGACATATAGTGTTTTGTAGTAATTTCTCATGGTCCTTGGTATTTCTGCAGTGTCAGTTCTTACTTCTCCTTTTTCATTTCTAATTCTATTGAATTCAGTCTTCTCCCTTTTTTTCTTGATGAGTTTGGCTAATGGTTTATTAGTTTTGTTTGTCTTCAAAGAACCAGCTTTTATTACTCTTTGCTATCATTTCCTTCATTTCTTTTTCATTTTTTTCTGATGTATTCTTTATGAATTCTTTCCTTCTGCTAACTTTGGGGTTTTTTTTTTGTTTTTGTTTTTTGTTTTTTTTTGGTCTTCTTTCTCGAAATGCTTTAGATGTAAGGTTAGGTTGTTTATTTGAGATTTTTCTTGTTTCTTGAGGTAGGATTGTCTTGCTATAAACTTCCCTCTTAGAACTGCTTTTGTTGCATCCCATGGATTTTGGATCACCATGTTTTCATTGTCAGTTGTTTTAGGTATTTTCTGATTTCCTCTTTGATTTCTTCAGTGATCTCTTGGTTATTTAGTAGAATACTGTTTACCCTCCATGTGTTTGTATTTTTTACAGTTTTTTCCTGACATCTACTCTCATAGCGTGTGGTCGTAAAAGACACTTGAAACAATTAGTTTTCTTAAATTTACCAAGGCTTAATTTGTGACCAAAGATATGATCTATCCTGGAGAATGTTCCATGAGCACTTGAGAAGAAATTGTATTCTGCTGTTTTTGGATGGAATGTCCTATAAATATCAATTAAGTCCATCTTGTTTAATGTGTCATTTAAAGCTTGTGTTTCCTTATTTATTTTCATTTTTGATGATCTAACCATTGGTGAAAGTGGGGTGTTCAAATCCCCTAATATTGTGTTACTCTCAATTTCCCCTTTTATGACTGTTAGCAGTTGCCTTATGTATTCAGGTGCTGCTATGTTGGGTGCATAAATATTTACAATTCTTATATCTTCTTCTTGGATTGATCCCTTGATCATTATGTAGTGTCCTTCTTTGTCCCTTGTAATAGTCTTTACTTTAAAGTCTGTTTTGTCTGATATGAGAATTGCTAATCCAGCTATTTTTTATTTCCATTTGCATGGAATATATTTCTCCATCCCCTCACTTTCAGTCTGTATGTGTCCCTAGGTCTGAAGTGGGTGTCTTGTACACAGCCTATATATGGATCTTATTTTTGTATCCATTCAGCCAGTCTGTGTCTTTTGGTTGGAGCATTTAATCCATTTACATCTAAGGTAGTTATCGATATGTATGTTCCTATTACCATTTTCTTAATTATTTTGGGTTTGCTATTGTAGGTCTTTTCCTTCTCTTGTGTTTCCTGCCTAGAGAAGTTCCTTTAGCATTTGTTGTAAGGCTGGTTTGGTGGTGCTGAATTCTTGTAGCTTTTGCTTGTCTGTAAAGATTTTAATTTCACTGTCGAATCCGAGTGAGATCCTTGCTGGGTAGAGTGATCTTGGTTGTAGGTTTTTCCCTTTCATCACTTTAAATATGTCCTGCCACTCCCTTCTGGCTTGCAGAGTTTCTGGTGAATGATCAGCTGTTAACCTTATGGGGATTCCCTTGTATGTTATTTGTTGTTTTTCCCTTGCTGCTTTTAATATTTTTTCTTTGTATTTCATTTTTGATAGTTGAATTAATCTGCGTCTTTGTTTCTCCTTGGATTTATCCTGTATGGGACTCTCTGCACTTCCTGGACTTGATTGACTATTTCGTTTCCCATATTAGGGAAGTTTTCAACTATAAGCTCTTCAAATATTTTCTCAGTCCCTTTCTTTTTCTCTCCTTCTTCTGGGACCCCAATAATTAGAATGTTGATGTGTTTTATGTTGTCCCAAAGTTCTCAGAGACTGTCCTCAATTATTTTTATTCTTTTTTCTTTATTCTGCTCTGCGGTAGTTATTTCCACTATTTTGCCTTCCTGGTCACTTATCCATTTTTCTACCTCAGTTATTGTGCTATTGATTCCTTCTAGAGAATTTTTAATTTCATTTATTTTGCTGTTCATCATTGTTTGTTTGCTGTTTAGTTCTTCTGCGTTTAACTTTTCTTGTATTTTCTCCATTCTCTTTCCAAGGTTTTGGATCACCTTTAATATCATTACTCTAAATTCATTTCCAGGTAGACTGCCTATTTCCTCCTCATTTATTTGGGGTGGGTTTTTACCTTGTTCCTTCATCTGCTGTGTGTTTCTTTGTATTCTCATTTTGCTTGACTTACTGTGTTTGGGGTCTCCTTTTCGCAGGCTGCAGGTTTGTAGTTCCCGTTGATTTTGGTGTCTGTCCCCAGTGGCTAAGGTTGATTCAGTGGGTTGTGTAGGCTTCCTGGTGGAGGGGATTGGTGCCTGTGTTCTGGTGGATGAGCCTGGATCTTGTTTTTTGGTGGGCAGGACTGCATCAGTGGTGTGTTTTGGGGTGTCTGTGACTTTATTATGATTTTAGGCAGTGTCTCTGATAATGGCTGGGGTGTTGTTCCCGTCTTGCTAGTTATTTGGCATATGGTGTCCAGCACTGGAGCTTGCTGGTTGTTGAGTGGAGCTGGGTCGTAACATTGAGATGGAGATCTCTGGGAGAGCTCTAGCCGATTTATATTACGAGGGGCCGGGAGGTCTCTGCTGGAGCGATGTCCTGAACTCGGCTCTCCCACCACAGAGGCTCAGGCCTGACATCCAGCTGGAGCACCAAGACCCTGTCAGCCACATGGCTCAGAAGTAAAGGGAGAAAAGAAAAAAAAAAAAGAAAGAAGAAAAATAAATAAAATGAAATAAAGTTATGAATATAAAAATTAAAAAAAATACAAAACAAAAAAATAAAAAAGTAATTAAAAGTAAATAGAGCAAGCAAACCAGTAAACAAATCCACCAATGATAACGAATGCTAGAAAGTGTACTAAAAAATAAATGGACAGACAGAACCCTCGGACAAATGGTAAAAGCAGAGCTATACAGACCAAATCACACAGAGAAGCATACACACAAAAAGAGATGGAAAAAAAAAATATATATATATATATATATATGTAAAAGAGAGCAATCATATCAATAAATCTACCAATGATAATAAGCTCTAAATACTAAATGAAGATAAACATAAATCTAGAAACAAATTAGAGAAAGCAAACCCCAAGTCTACTGTTGCTCCCAAAGTCCACCACCTCAGTTTTGGGATGATCTGTTGTCTATTCAGGTATTCCACAGATGCAGGGTACATCATATTAATTGTGGAGATTTAATCCACTGAGGCTGCACGCAGAGATTTCCCTTTCTCTTCTTTGTTCTCAAAGCTCCTAGGGTTCAGCTTTGGATTTGGCCCTGGCTCTGTGTGTGGGTCACCCTCTGGCATCTGGTCTTCACCTAGACAGGAGGGGGTGAAAGGAGCAGCTGATTAGGGGGCTCTGGCTCACTCAGGCCTCTGGGAGGGAGGGATATGGAATGTGGGGCCAGCCTGCGGCAGCAGAGGCTGGCATGACGTTACAACAGCCTGAGGCACATTGTGTGTTCTCCTGGGAAAGTTGTGCCTGGATCACAGGACCCTGGTAGTGGCAGGCTGCACAGGCAGCCTGGAGGGATGGTGTTAATAGTGACCTGTGCTTGCACACAGGATTGCTGGTGGCTGCAGTAGCAGCGTTAGTGTTTCATGCCAGTCTCTGGTGTCTTCTGCACTGACAGCCGCGGCTTGCCCCTTTCTCTGGAGTTCGTTTAGGTGGTGCTCTGAATCCCCTCTCCTCACGCACCCTGAAACAATGGTCTCTTGACTCTTAGGCAAGTCCACACTTTTTCCCAGACATCCTCCCAGCTAGCTGTGGCACACTAGCCCCCTTCAGGATGTGTTCACACAGCCAACCCCAGTCCTCTCCCTGGCATGTGACCTCCGAAGCCCGAGCTTCATCTCCTAGCCCCCACCCACCCCAGCAGGTGAGCAGACAAGACTCTCAGGCTGGTGAGTGCTACTCGGCACTGATCCTCTGTGTGGGAATCTCTCTTTTCCCTCTCCACCCTTGTTGTTCTCCTCGTGGCTCCAAAAATCCCCCACCCCCCCCCCCCGTGTCCATCCCTGTCTCCAGCAGTGAAAGGGCTTCCTAGTGTGTGGAAACTTTTCCTCCTTCACAGCTCCCTCCCAGAGATGCACATCCTGTCCCTATTCTTTTGTCTCTATTTTTTCTTTTCTCTTTTGCCCTACTCAGTTACGTGGGGAGTTTCTTGCCTTTTGGCAAATCTGAGGTCTTCTGCCAGCATTTGGTAGGTGTTCTGTAGGAGTTGTTCCACATGTAGATGTATTTTTGATGTTCTTGTGGCGACGAAGCTGATCTCCATGTCTTACTCCTCCTCCATTTTGAAGGTCCTCTCTGCACATTGTTTTAATCAGATAGTTTCTTTTTGGGCTACTGAGTTGTGTGATTTGTTTATATATTTTGGATATTAACCCTTTATCACATATATATTTTATAAATACTTTCTGTCATTCAGTAGTTTGTCTTTGTATTTTTTTGATGGTTTCTTTTGTTGTGCAGAAGCTTTTTAGTTTGATGTAGTCCCATTTTTTATTTATGCTTTTGTTGCTTTTGCTTTTGGTGTCAAATGTAAAAAGTCATTGCCAAAGCTGTTGTAAAATAGCTTTCCATTATGTTTTCTTCCAGGAGTTTTCCAGTTTTACAGGTCTTAAATTTAAGTCTATAATCCATTTTCATTTAACTATCTTAAAATTTTATTTGTCAATTATACCTCAGTAGAGCTGATAAAGTATGGCTAATTTCTCAGGGTATTTTTTCGTGATCCATGTTTATAGTTCTCTGTTACTATTGTATGTAGTGTAGTCTAAACCATTTATATTCACTGTAGCATTCAATCAAGTAACCAAATTTGTCTTGCTTGGGAAAAAAGAGAAAGCTAGAAAATGAAAAACTAGATCTTTGTAGTCATATTTTTGAGCAAACATTTTTTTACACTGTAACAAATTTAAAGGTGATAAAATAAGCATACATATATCACAAAATATTTTTATTCATTTATTTAAATTTTTATTGGAGTATAGTTGATTTACAATGTTGTGTTAGTTTAAGTTGTACAGCAAAGTGTTTCAGTTAGACATATACATATATCCACTATTTTTTAGATTCTTTTCCATGTAGGTCATTGTATTTAGTAGAGTCCTCTGTGCTACACAGTAGGTCCTTATTAGTTATCCATTGGTTATATAGTAGTGTTTATGTGTCAATCCCAATCTCTCAATTTATCCCTGCCTCCTTCCCCCCACCCCAGTAACCATAAGTTTGTTTCCTACATCTGTGGCTCTATTTTTGTTTTGTAAGTAAGTTCATTTGTACCTTTTTTTTAGATTCCATATATAAGCGATATCATATGATATTTGTCTTTCTCTGTCTGACTTAGTTCACTTAGTGTACAATCTCTAGGTCCATCCATGTTGCTGCAAATAACATTTCTTTTTTATGGCTGAGTAATATTCCATTGTATATATGTACCACTTCTTCTTTATCTATTCCTCTGTTGATGGACATTTAGGTTACTGCTATGTCTTGGCTATTGTAAATAGTGCTGCAATGAATTGGGGTGTATGTATTTTTTGAGTTATCGTTTTCTCCAGATATATGCCCAGGAGTGGGATTTCTGAATCATATGGTAGTTCTATATTTTGATTTTTAAGGAACCTCTATACTGTTGTCCATAATGGTTGTATCAATTTACTTTTCCACCAGCAGTGTAGGCACATTTGCTTTTCTCCACGCCCTCTTCAGCATTTATTGTTTGTAGATTTTTTGATGTTGGCCATTCTGACTGGTGTGAGGTGATACCTCATTGTAAGTTTGATTTGCATTTCTCTAATAATTAGTGATGTTGAGCCTCTTTTCATGTGCTTTTTGGCCATCTGTATGTCTTTTTTGGAGAAATGTCTATTTAGATTTTCGACCCATTTTTTGATTGGGTTGTTTGTTTTTATGATATTGAGCTTCATTAGCTGTTTGTATATCTTGGAGCTTAATGCATTATAGGTCACATTTTTTGCAATTTTTTTTCCTATTCTGTAGGTTGTCTATTCATTTTGTTTATAGTTTCCTTTGCTGTGCAAACACTTTTGAGTTTAATTAGGTCCCATTTGTTTATTTTTATTTTCATTACTCTAGGAGGTGGATGAAAAAAGATAGTGCTATGATTTATGTCAGAGTGTTCTGCCTGGGTTTTCCTCTAAGAGTTTTATAGTATCTGGCTTTACATTTAAGTCTTTAATCCATTTTGAGTTTATTTTTGTGTATGGTGTTAGAGAGTGTTTTAATTTTATTCTTTTACATGTAGCTGTCCAGTTTTCCCATCACCACTTATTGAAGAGACTGTCTTTTCTCCATTTTATATTCTTTCCTCCTTTGAAGATACATGCAAAAGTACTCAACAAAATACTAGCAAACTAATCCAACAATACATGAAAAGGTTCACACATGATTATCAAGTGGGATTTATTTCAGGGATACAATGGATCTTCAATATACACAAATCAATCAGTGTGATACACCACATTAACAAACTGAAGAATAAAACCATTTGATGCAGAAAAACTTTTGAAAAAATTGAACACCCATTATGATAAAAACTCTCTGGAAAGTGGACATACAGGGAACCTACCTCAACATAATATAGGCTATATATGAGAAACCCACACCCAACATCATTCTCAGTGGTGAAACACTGAAAGGATTTGCTGTATGATCATAAAGAAGACAAGAATGTCCACTCTCACCTTTTTTATTCAACATAGTTTTGGAAGTCCTAGCCATGGGAGTCAGAGAAGAAAAAGAAATAAAAGGAATCCAAATCAGGAAAGAAGAAGTAAAACTGTCAGTGTTTGCAGATGACATGATATACATAGAAAATTACAAAGATGCTCCCAGAAAACTACTAGAGCTCACCAATGAATGTGGTAAATTTGCAGGACACAAAATTAATACACAGGAATCTTTTGCATTTCTATATACCAACAACAAAAGATCAGAAAGAAAAATTAAGGAAACAATTCCATCTACCATTGCATCAAAAAGAATAAAATACATAGGAATAAAGCTACCTAAGGAGGCAAAAGACCTATACTCAGAAAACTGTAAGATAGTGATGAAGTAAAAAATGAAAAACAGGTGGAGATATACAACATGTTCTTGGATTGGAAGAATCAACATTGTGAAAATGACTGCAGTACCCAAAGCAATCTACAGATTCAATGCAATCCCTATCAAAGTACCACTGGCATTTATTCACAGAAGTAGAATAAAAAATTTCACAATTTGTATGGAAACACAAAAGACCCCGTATAGCCAAAGCAATCTTGAGAAAGAAAAATGTAGATAATCAGGCTCCCTGGCTTCAGACTATACTACAGAGCTACAGTAATCAAGACAGTATGTACTGGCACAAAAAGAAATATAGATCAATGGAACAGGATAGGAAGCACAGAGATAAACCCATGCACATATGGTCACCTTATCTTTGATAATGTAGGCAAGAATATACAATGGAGAAAAGACAGCCTCTTCAATAAGTACTGCTGGGAAAACTGGACAGCTACATGTTAAAGAATTATATTAGAACACTCCCTAACACCATACACAAAAATCAACTCAAAATGGTTTAAAGACCTGAATATAAGGCCAGACACGATCAATCTCTTAGAGGAAAACATAGGTAGAACACTCTATGACATAAATCACAGCAAGATCCTTTTTGACCCACCTCCTAGAGAAATGGAAATAAAAACCAAAATAAACAAATGGGACCTGATGAAACTTAAAAGCTTTTGGACAGCAGAGGAAACCATAAACAAGATGAAAAGACAACCCTCAGAATGGGAGAAAATATTTGCAAATGAAGCAATTGACAAAGAGTAAATCTCCAAAATTTACAAGCAGCTCATGCAGCTCAATATCAAAAACACAAACAACCCAATCCAAAAATAGGCAGAAGACCTTAATAGACATTTCTCCAAAGATGTACAGATTGCCAACAAACACATGAAAGAATGCTCAACATCATTAATCATTAGAGAATTGCAATCAAGACTCTCCACAGGTCAGAATGGCCATCATCAAAAAATCTACAAACAATAAATGCTGGAGAGGGTGTGGAGAAAAGGGAACCCTCTTGCACTGTTGGTGGGAATGTAAATTGATACAGCCACTATGGAGAATAGTGTGGAGGTTCCTTAAAAAACTACAAATAGAACTAGCATATGACCCAGCAATCCCACTACTGGGCAAATACCCTGAGAAAACCATAATTCTAAAAGATTCATGTACCACAATGTTCATTGCAGCTCTATTTACAATAGCCAGGACATGGCAACAACCTAAGTGTCCATCGACAGATGAATGGATAAAGAAGATGTGGCACATATATACAATGGAATATTACTCAGCCATAAGAAGAAATGAAATTGAGTTATTTGTAGTGAGGTGGATGGACCTAGAATCTGTCATACAGAGTGAAGTAAGTCAGAAAGAGAAAAACAAATACCGTATGCTAACATGTATATAGGGAATCTAAAAAAAAAAAAAAAAAATGGTGCTGAAGAACCTTAGGGGCAGGACATGAATAAAGACGCACATGTAGAGAATGGAATCTAGGACACGGGGACGGGGAAGGGTAAGCTGGGACAGAGTGGGAGAGTGGCATGGGCATATATACACTACCAAATGTAAAATAGATAGCTAGTGGGAAGCAGCTGCATAGCCCCGGGAGATCAGTTCGGTGCTTTATGACCACCTAGAGGGGTGGGATGGGGGTGGGGTGGGAGTGAGGGAGATGCAAGAGGTAAGAGTTATGGGGATATATGTATATGTATGGCTGATTCACTTTCTTATAAAGCAGAAACTAACCGTTGTAAAGCAATTATACTCCAATAAAGATGTTAAAAAAAAAAGAAAAACTCAAGTGGCTTGCTTTTCTTTTTCTTTTTCCTAAATTTCAGGGTTGTCTAGAAAGTAAACATATATAATAAAAAACAAACAGTTTAATATTTATATATTCATTTTGATAATTATTTAGATTCGATATTTAAGAGTGTACATATAATCACACAATGTATTTTCTTTTATGACTAATTAATCTCCAAGCTTCTCAAAAGAATGGGAAAAACAGAAGAGGAAAGACCAAAAGCAAAAGAGAAAGGAAGCTGGTTTCACACAGAAATGAAGTTATCACTGTAAAAGGCAAATTATCTTTCATCTGCAATATGGAAGTAAAGTTTAGATGCAGAAAACCTTATGTGAACATCTACTCTCAAAGAAACTAACTCCACATGTTTATTACTTTCTTTTAAACAGTGAGTCATCTTTTAAAGATATTTACAGAGTAAAGAAAATCATGTGTAGATACATTTTTCTCACTGACATCATTTTCCTTTTGCCTAAAGGACTGACTTTACCATTTCTTATAGTAATCATTCATCAACTTTCATATGTCAGAGGAAGTCTTTATTTCTCCTGTTTTTGAAATATCTATTGACTGGGTTTAGAATTATACGTTCACAGTATTTTCTTTATATTTCTTGTCCTTAGGGTTTGTTGAAGTTACTTGACCTGTGGTTTATACTTTTCATAGAGTTCAGAAATTTTTCAGTGATTATTTTTGCAAATACCACCCCCATATCCCCAGCCCTATTCCTTCAGTTTCTCCAGTTATAGGAGTATTAGGCCAATTGTAGTTTACTTCTTTTTTCTTTGTTTCATATTTTTTTAACTTTTTGATTTGAAATAATTGTAGAGTCACAGGAAATATCAAATATACAGGGAGGTTTAATGAGCCCTCCATTCTGCTTCCTCCCGTGTTGACATCTTACATAACTTTGCTATTGACAGTCCAATATGCAAACCAAAAAATTGACATTGTGTAATTCAGAGAGGTTATTCAGATTTTAAATTATGCATTTACTCGTTTGTGTGTTGTGTGTGTCTGTATATATTTATACTCCATTTATCATTTCATAGCTTCATGAAGATGAAGCTACAATGAAGATAGAGAACTGGCTACTCCTTTAACTCATTCCTCACCCTGGTCTAAATCTCTCACCCCTGACAACCACTAATCTGTTATTCTCCATCTCTGTAACTGTTTTTCATTTTCTAACTATTCTGTAAATGCTATCACACAGTATGTAAATTTTTAAGATTAGATTTTTTTTTCCTCACTCAGATAATTCCCTTGCTGTCCATCTAAGTTATTACACGTAGCAGTAGTTTCTTCATTTTTAGTGCTGAGTAGTGTTTCATGGTATGGATGTAACAGTTTGCAGACGTTTGCCCACTGAAGGATATTTGGGTTATTTCCAGTTTGGGGCTTTTACAAATGAAGTTCTCTGAACATTTGTGTACAGCCTTTCTCTTGCACATAGGTTTTCATTTCTGTGTCATAAATGCTCGAGTCAGTGTTTCATTGTGTATAGTTTCTACTGTTTTTTTTTTCAAGCTCACTAATCTTTTCTCCTACAGTATGCGATCTATTAATCCCATCCAGTGTATTTTTCATTTTCGACATATTTTTCATCTCTGGATGATTGATTTGGGTCTTTAAAAAATATCTTCCTTATCCCTGCTTAATATTCTCAATATTTTCCTATCTTCTTGTCTATATGGTATCTTATAATAATAACTATTTTAATGTCTTTATCAACTAATTCTGTCATCTGTTATTTCTTGCTCTGTTTCTATTGATTGATTTTTCCTGCATCTTATGTCTGGTAATTTTTTTTTAATTGAATGAAAAACATTCTGAATTTGATCTTTCTGGGTATTAGATATTTCTGTATTCCTGTAAATATACTTGAGGTTTGTTCTCTGGTGCAGTTAAGTTTCTTGGTAACAGCTTGACTTTTTAAGGGTATGTGTCATTCAGGGTCCAGCAAGAGAAGTAGCAGAACCATTAGGATGAAGGATGAATATATACATAGGAAATGAGTGAATTGGCTTATTCAGTGTGGGGGCTGGTTAAGTGGTTTCTACAAGGCTATTTCTGTATCTAAAGCTAGAGCTCAATGTCCACAGGGTAGGCAGTCTGATGAAAAGCTTGGAAATAGCCTGGAACCCCATGAACTGGAACCTCATAAGGATTAACTAAAATTCATGTCCTTTTTTCTTGCCTCTGAACTAGTTGAGAAACGTATGCTGCATAAGTCATTGCCCTTCTTGTAACTAAACATACATGGCCCAGGTGTCAGAAACTGAATGAAGATCCAGAGAGAACAGTTAGCAGCCACAGGCCCAGCTGCTACTCTGGGTCAAGGAAGTGCGTCAGCAGATTAACAACAATACGTGTGTCTGCATCAGAATGGCTGCTCCCTTGCTTGAGTCCTCCAACTCCCACCAGAGAATTACCCTTGGAACCTCCCTGAAACAAGAAGCACACTAGAAAGGCAATTCTGAAATGCTGTTAGAATTTCCAGAACAGCCTTAAGTCAAGTCTAATTTTGTTTTACTACTGAAGTAATTTCTTTCTGAGTACTCTTCCCAATGTGCCATGAATTCCATGTTTTTCTACTCTGGTGATAGGAACACAAATTATTCTTAAACCTATAGAGCTCCAGGTCCCTCTCTTCCTTTCAGATGAGTTTGAGTAGTTTCCTCACACACATGTACTGCTTACTACTCAGCACCCTCTGCAGATATCTGGAGCTCCTCTCCCTACCCTCTCTTTTTCTCTGCAGTTCTGTCCTCTCCAGTAGTCTATCCTGAGAATTTTAGCTCCTTGGGTTCCCTGAAATCCTCACTCAGTCTTTGCAACTCAGAGTCTTCCTGGCTTTCCCCCTTCCTGTTCTGTGTCCTGGAAACACTCTGTTCAGTAAGTGGTGGTGGTTGTAAGGTTTACCTCATTTTCTGTCTCTCTGCCAGAAACATTGACTTGGTTGGCTGATATCCAGTGTCTGAAAATGTTTGTTTCATATATTTTGTCACCATTTTAAAGTTGTTTTTGAGGAGAAGGGGAGATCCAGTTTTTATTTTTCCAGCTTGGCTGAAAGAAGTATTCTCTGTTAGATTTAATATTATTCTGATTCACCCTTTCTGGAGGGCATAATCTTCCAGAGATTTTTTTTAGGCAAGAGAATATTTTATTCATCCTGTCCCCTCCTATTGATGGGTCCTGAACTTGAAACTTTGTCTCCATAGCCCAGTAAAACTTGAGAAAAAACTGCTCTGCTTTTCACAGTTTTGTGTTTTTGCCTCTCACCTTGCACTGCTGCAGAACTTACCTTTCTTGGGGGAAGTTATGGTGAAACTGGATGTTGCTGAAATCTCTAGTGTTAATATCTTCTCCATGAAATCATCAAATTCACAGCTGGTTTCCCTATCCAGTGACAGTTGCCCTCTTTCTTTGTAGAACAATTCAGTATCTTGTCTTTTCCCTTAATCAGCACATGGCCCCAGTGAAAAAATGCCTGCTCATTATAAATCACCTCTCTGAAGTTTTGTCCTCTAATTATAGCTCCTTTTGTCTTTGCTGTCCCATCAGTTTTCAAAAATATTTATAATACTTTTAAAATACAGACTTGTATTCTTCTGCCACAAGGCTACTCCATTTACCCAAAAGTAGAAGTCAACTGTTACTTTTTAAATTATGGTTTTCTGATATTCAGATATATACATACATGTATATATACAAATATACATATGTATACAAATATACATATACACATATATTTAAATATATACATATACATTCGAATATATACACATATACATGTATATTCAAATATATACAAATAAACATACATAATATATATACATATATATCTCCATAATGCCATTTTGATTATATTTATATCTTTATAATTATTTTGTTATAACTGTAGTTTTAAGCAACATTCAAAATAGTGCTACTGGGTCATCTATGTGTATCTTGTGTTGCCTTCATATTGAAATTATTATGTAAACTTTGAGACTTTATTCAGTTTATAGCATATTTGAAAAAATAATGTTTCTCCTTAGCATATAGAAATTAAGACAAGCATTTATTAAGTACTAAGTTCTAGAAGGTAAGCAAAGGATTCATACATTTATTATATCTCTGAGGTTTTAAAATATTTATTTCTGCTGGGTACAGCATAAATAGATTAAGTTTTTATAAATAAAGCAGGATTTGTGGCCATATTGTAGAACAAATTAGCCAATGATATCTCTCATTATTAAATGGACATTCTTTTCAAAGAAAGGAATTAAAAAATATTGCTCTGACTCTGAACTGCACAGAAACTTAAGAGATGGTTTAGACTTAAAACATACATTTTGATATCCCAAATTAGATGAGTACTGCAGATTCGTTATACAAGGAACATACTCTTTAGAAGGCTGGTATTGGATAATAGATGAATAAATGCACTGGAGTCATGAAGAGGTGGGAAAACTGGAGTCCTGATTCTAGTATTTGTTTTCCTGTGTAGTAGGGAGGTCTGTTAGCTCCTTTGAGCATTTGTAATAGCTATTAAATAATTCTGACCCATGCCTTGTTTGGCTGACAAGCTGTCGTGAAAAGTAAATGAGATAAAAGATACGAAATCAATTTATAAACATAAAACTATGAAAATTTATGTAATCATATTCAGGAAACTGAGTTTCCCAGATTTATATTTCATTTAAGTGTAGTGCTTTTTAAGTTCTCATTAAGATAAGAGCATTGGAAGCAGCATGCTCTGCTGTGTAATATTTTAGTTGGGGATAGGGCTAATAGAAATCAGATGTTTTTCCTGAGTGGTTGAGAAAAAAAGAGACATTCATATTTATACCTAAAAATTAACAATGTTCTTGCTTATTTTAAACTTCCAATAATAATAAAACCACAGCTCTTGAAGTGTGCCGTGTAAGCAATTTTGCTTTTGAGCCCTTTAAAGCCAGAGATTGATTGTGAGGAAGGCCTAGACACACACCTATATCTTGAGTAATAATCAGGAGTGAAAAATATATATCGGTGCTTTTCTCCAAAGACAGAGTTTTCAGTCTGCTAATGATGGATAGAATAAAGCCTCAAAACTCTACTTTCTTATTTGTTTTGGATTTGTATGGTATATAGCCCCAAAGATTCTTAATATAGAATGAATGTACTTTTTTCATGCTGGATGCTATGACTTGAATCTCATAAGACAGGACATAATAACATGACATGCTTCTCAATACCTTTGATCCCATTTGATAAAGAACAAATCTTCAATTTCCCATATTTCTATTAAAAATACAGCTGCCTCTGCAGCAGAGATTCAGAAATCCCAGACAACTAGGGAAAAGCTCTCTGGCAGACTCAACTGGTATATCAGTGCTCTGAGGAAAAGGATGTGTGGAAGCAGCAGAGCTTACCCTGGTTACTTCAGTTGAATAACTTAGATAAATATCGTAATATGAAAGAAATAAAACTAGCTGAGACTACATTTTTAAAAGATATTTTCTTCTTCAACATCCTGTTTTATCTACCTACAATATCAACCAGCTGTATTTATAAATAGTACATAGAACTGGTTAAGAGTTGAGGTTCTAGTGTCAACAAATATGGCCCATAACTAGGCTCTGCCAACAATTAGGTTAGATATCGTAAACTAAGGCTCCATTTGTGTATGTGCCAAAGGGTAAAAAAAAACCATGATGGCTACCTCGCAGAGTTAGTAAAATTGAGACTATGATTGTACAGTACTTAATACAGTCTAATGGGTGGAGTGGCCTGGAGTACAGTACTGGTAAATGTTATTAATAATAATTATATACATTATACATATGATCATATTAATTATTAAAAAGACACAACATCTATTATGGTCTCATTATTGGGTGGCACTAACAAATACATTTTACTTATATTCAGGTTTATGAGGGATTATAATGAATCACTCAGACACTACTGATTGTCTAGGGCATGCAGTACTAAGGGTTTTTACCATTTTGAGTCTCATTCAGAAAGACTCCGAATGGTGCACTATTGAAAAGAAGGCCACATTGGACAAGGATTCTCCCTAGTTGTCATGGTGACCCACACATTCCAAAATGTGTGGAAAATTAACTGATAATGTAAGCATTTAAAAAGCCTAAGTACTAGCTTCAAATACAAGGTTTTGAGTTAAAATGCTGTAAGTGGACAATGGTCATTTTCAAATCAATCTTGCCCTTTACCTCACAGTTAAATTTCTTCAAATAACACCTACTATTTTCAGAGCAAACTGAATGGACTTCTGTATGATTGAACCCTATAGTCAGGTTAAACTCTAAGGGGAAAAAAAGCCATACTCTAACACTAATATTTTCATTCTCTGCTGCTTGGTTGAAAAATGAAATGACAGACCAAGAAATTTATGTTACTTTGTTTGAGCATAAGATGGTCCTTATCCAAACCCATTCTTACTTTAAGAATGGCAATGAGAGAAACATCATTTGTGAAGGTTATTTACTGGAAAAAGTACAAATTCTAGAATGAAGGTTATGAGTTTAAATTCTACACCTATTAAATACTAGCTAGATGACCACAGGGTTAAATAATTTTATATAATTATACCTATGCCCAATTTTCCTTATCTCAAAAGACAGAAAGGCCCTCTATCTTATAGGAATATTAGATGGAATAACTAAAATAACATTAATGATAATTCAAATTTTGTAAACAGACCTTCTTGGAGTGTTTGTTGTGTTTCTGGCACTCTGTTTATTAATTGGACGTATTTATTTATCTATGAATGATTTAAACAGTGCCTGGAAATAAGGACTCTAATAATTTTTTTACTCTTTATATAAAATCTTAAATTACCTCATATATGCATGGCTCTATGACGAGGAAGTATAATGCAGTATGATTATCTCCTTTTTCTTATCTCTACTCTTAGACTGTGAGCTTTCAGAAACTTGGAAAGAGACTGTCCCTTGAAAATTCAAAGATAAAACATTTTGGCAAAGTATATTACATCCTCAGTAATGTTTGTTTAATGAATGAATACAAATAAGTAAACTCTGGATTGATAAACTCCAGGAAATAGATTTAGTTAAAGATAGGTGCTTTAAAATTCAAGGAACACTATAAGGAAATAATCACCTAGATAGAGCAAGGCAAAGCCTATTTAAATGCCACACAATTGGCATAGAAAAAAGTATTATAAATTCAGAGAAAGAAGGCACTTTTAGGAGTCAGAGTTAGATTTGAATAAAGTTCTGCAAGTGGGACCTGGAGATATGAAATAGAGAGAAGACTACTGCAAGGCAGGAGACGGCATATATCAAGACCTACAGAACTGAATAACTCTAACATCTTCATAGCATATGGAACAGGCTGCTATGGATTCCTAAATATCTGTGTAGCAGAATGGGGAGCTGAGGTTGAATGGAAACTTTGGTCTGCTTTGACCTTATTAATAGTTATCTATTGAGGTTTGAGCAAGGGTTTGCTATAAGAATTATATTTACATACTGTTCATTTGCGTAAATGACAGATGGAGAGGGAAATAACTTGGGAGCCTAGGACCCTTTAGGCTCATATTAAAATTCTATACCTATGGTAAAATAATCTAGGCTTAGATGATAATGTTGAGAACATAAGGGAAAGCATAGATATAGGAGGTAATAAAATGAAGCCACAGGAAGAGTTAATGAAATGAGTCCAGAAAGCTACAAATAAACTTCTAATTGGAATCGGTAATAGATTTCCTAAAAATTTTGATGATTTTTTAATTTGATTGCCTAAGGTTTCTCAAATGTTTGTGAAATACGATTATAGGGAGATAATAATGTTATATGAACAAATACAGGTATATGGTCACTAAGTTCAAAAAGTTGACGGTTTAAAATATAAAACTGATTTCCTAATTCAGTGATTACTGTAATGTGTAAGATATTAATACAGTAATTATTATTTGTACTGAATATAGTTGATTTATGGTGTTATATTAGTTTCAGTTGTACAACCTAGTAATTCAATATTTTTATAGATTATACTCCATTTAAAATGATTACAAAATAAAGGCTATATTTCCCTGTGCTGTATAATATGTACTGGTTGATTATCTACTTTATATATAGTAGTTGTACTTCTTAATCCCCTACACCTATCTCGCCCCTCCTCTCTTCTCTCGCCCCACTGGTAACCACTAGTTTGTTCTCTATATCTGTGAGTCTGTTTCTGTTTTGTTATATACATTCATTTTTTAAATTTACTTCAGAGCTCATCTCTAGGTAGAGTTTTACTCTGTCTAACCAAAGTCTGAGCCCTCACTCCTAGGGAGCACTTTACAATTGCTAACCAATGAAAGCTTTTGTCAGTCCTTTTAAGTGTTCAACTAATCCCAAGATATAGAGGCAATTATTCACAAGTTAGTCTATTTACACATCAGTTTTGGTCACAGTGATTACCTAAATATTAATTAGTTACTATGACTAACCTCTCTAATTCAGCCTAGTCTAGCAATTGGGAATCCCAGTCCTGTACTTGAATATGGACACTATCTCCAGATAATACAGATTTCTGCTTTTATTTCAAATAAATGATTTCAAATGAAAGTTTTATCATTCTTATTAAGAGAATTTTTTGTCTTATTTTTTTTCAACTCGAATTCAGAGACCTTAAAACCATCTTTGTGGGCTTCCCTGGTGGCGCAGTGGTTGAGAGTCCGCCTGCCGATGCAGGGGACGCGGGTTCATGCCCCGGTCCAGGAGGATCCCACATGCCGCGGAGAGGCTGGGCCCGTGAGCCATGGCCACTGACCCTGCGCGTCCGGAGCCTGTGCTCCACAACGGGAGAGGCCACAACAGTGAGAGGCCTGCATACCACAAAAAAACAAAAACCATCTTTGTAACAGAATTGCCTAAGGATGATAATGGATCATAATTTTCTTTTTTATTTTATTATTTGTTTACTTTTTTGGTAAATTCCTTCATAGACTTTAAGCATTGCATTTTAACACTCAGAAATAGAAGAATATATTTCCTCTCCAGATGATCTTTATTTTGAATATTTGTTTAAGCCTTTGAGAGCTGGAGCTCCCTGTACATTTTATCATATCAGTAATTGTTCACCTCTCTTTTAAATTTATTCTTTGCCTAAAAAAGAGCAAGTAGCATTTTTTCCAAGACTGTATATTTCCTATCATTCTCATCCCTAATTGCACAATAACAGAGTAAAATTTATTTGTAATATTTTACAACGGTGGCTTTTTCAAGAGCCAAAATATCACTGAGTTCACTAACATCTGGAAAAGACATACTAAAAATCAAACTATCACACAGAAAGAATATTGGGACTAGAGGAGATACTCCTACACAAAAGTCCTGCTTGTGGCTACATAGTTCTCTGGTTGGCACATTGAGACTTTCAAGTATTCGTTGAATTGCATTGAGAAAGGAGAGAGGACTTCTGCGTGGCAGATAGGGGCAAAGTGCCCTCCCATACCCTGCCTGTATTTCAGGATTCTTTGAGACTTAAAATTATGGAGTGGGGCACAAAGGAGAGCAGTAGTGTGCGTGCATAGTCAGGTGGCGTGGGTCCTGATCTCTGTCTCTTCCCCATTCTCAACACTATACTTGCCTCTTGTTCCTATTGCTTTTCCCAGTCCTACTGCTAACTTCCCTCTTTCATTAAATTTTTTTTTTGGATAATCTTATCTATTTCAGATGCTTCTTAGCTCCAGAAAAATATAGCCAGGTCCAGATTGTCTGTCTCTAATAGGATGCTTCATCGGCACTAAGTTCTAAAGTAATATTATTATCGCCAAACTCCAGCCCTTAAATATGTGGGGGTTTTTTCCTTGAAATTCTCTAAGACAATTTTAACACTTGACTTAGGCACGTAAGGCAAATAAGTCATTGATGTTGATACTGTCTTCTCCACATCAAAAGATGACTGAATTCTAGCCATTATACCTTTAAAAATCTTTAATATATTCCATCTCTGTTATCCTCGCTTGTACTATTCCAATTACTCTTTATGAATAATTGTCATATTCATGTTGCAACTTACTTTACAATTGTTTTTCTTTATTCCTGCTAAGTGTTTTATGTATATTTCCCTCCTGCATCATTTTCAGCATGCATAATTGTATGTTTTCCACCATTCATGTTAAAAAATTAATTGGCTTTAACACTATTCTATGCCTAACAGGTAGAACAGTGAAAATAAATTCACTGTCTTTATTGATCTTATATTTTGGTGGGGACACCAAGAACAACTATTCACTTAAAGTAAGAGGATTTCAGACAATGATAGTGATAGTGACAAATGCCAATGACCAAATTAAACCTGGGTGATGGGATAAAGATTTTGACAGATGTGGTAAGTACAGAGTTGTCATTAGAAGGTCAAAGAAGGCTTCTACAGTAAGGGGATTTTTGACCTGAATCCTAAATGATGAAGAGGAAATCATGCAAACGTATGGGTGAAGAATGTTTTAATAGAAGTTCACATACTAAAAAGGCCCAGGGCCGGATAAACTTGGCATATTCAAAGAGCAGAGAGAGAGAGTGAAGTGTCCAAAGGATAGTGAAAGGTGTGAAGAGTGAGGAGGTCAGAGAGTGGCAGAGACTGTATGCTTTCACTCTTGAAAGACCAAGTAAGTATTGGGTTGTCCAAAAAATCCGTGTGTTTTTTTCCGTAAGATGGCTCCAGTAGCGCTTAGTTGTCTTTAACTTCATTCAAAACTATTTGTTAGATTTTATTGTGGCAGCTGTCATATCAGTGTGCATTTAAAAAAATAAAACATCAAAATTGTTGAATTTTTGTGTAGGCATTTTCATATTGAAGATGGACCAAAAAAAGCAACATTTTCAGCATATTATGCTTTATTATTTCAAGACAGGTAGAAATGCAACTGAAGCGCAAAAAAAAAAAAAAAGATTTCTACAGTGTAATGGAGAAGGTGCTGTGACTGATTGAACATGTCAAAAGTGGTTTGCGAAGTTTTTTGATAGAGATTTCTCACTGAACGATGTTCCACGGTCAGGTAGACTAGTTGAAGTTGATAGTAATCAAATCGAGACATTGATTTAGAACAATCAATGTTATACCAAGTGGGAGATAGCTGACATACTCAAAATATCCAAATCAAGCATTGACAATCATTTTTACCAGCTTGTTTACGTTAATCACTTTGGTGTTTGGGTTCCACATAAGTTAAGTGAAAAAAACCTTCTTGACCGTATTTCCGTATGCGATTCTCTACTTAAACATAAAGAAAACATTATGTTTTTAAAACAAATTGTGACAGGCAATGAAAAGTGGATACTGTACAATAATGTGGAACTGAAGAGATCATAGGGCAAGCAAAGTGAACCACCACCAGCCACATCTTCATCCAAAGAAGGTGATGTTGTGTATATGGTGGGATTGGAAGGGAGTCTTCTGTTATGAGCTCCTCTGGAAAGCGAAACGATTAATTCCAACAAGTACTTCTTCCAGTTAGACCAACTGAAAGCAGCACATGATAATGAAACGCATCCAGAACTAGTCAACAGAAAAGGCATAATCTTCCATTAGGATAATGCAAGACCTCATGTTTCTTAGATGACCAGGCAAAAACTGTTATAGCTTGGCTGGGAAGTTCTGATTCATCCACTGTATTCACCAGACATTGCAACTTTGGATTTCCATTTATTTTGGTGTTTATAAAATTCTCTTAATGGAAAAATTTCAATTCCCTGGAAGACTATAAAAAGCACATGGACCAGTGCTTTGCTCAAAAAGATAAAAAGTTTTGGGAAGATGGAATTATGAAGTTGCCTGAAAAATGGCAGAAGGTGGTGGAACAAAATGGTAAATACATTGTTCAATACAGTTCTTGGTGAAAATGAAAAATGTGTCCTTATTTTTACTTTAGAAACTGAAGGAACTTTTTGGCTACCACAGTAGTTCAGATTTTATTATAAATGTAGCAGTAAACTTCTGTATTATATATTTTAAGCTATGGAAATACATATACTTTGTAAGAATTATATAGATGTGTGGAAAAGGACTGAATGGGTTGTTGGAGAACATATAGGAGGATGGTTAATAAATATGTGGTGTAAATAAATTAACATGATTCTGTAAAAGTTTTATAGTCATTTACTAAATTAACTCAGCAATTTTTTAGAGAATATTTACCATATAATAAGAGATGAAAGTTTGGCACTCCTTCTCTCAGGATACCTAGAGACTGTGCAATAGAGATCTGCATAGGTCTCAGTGTGAAAGAGTCAGACAATGAAGAAACACATTTTTGGAGGAGAAGATGTTTGAGCTCAATTGTGAACTTTTTGCAAAAGTAGAGCTACAATAAAGACTTTTTTTTTAAAAAAAGGAGGAATGTAAAATATTTAATAATTTAAAAATTGATTACCTGTTAAAATGACCGTTTCAAATATGTTGAATACATTTTGGTTAAATAAAATATTAGTAAAATTTATTTCATCTGTTTCTTTTTTTAAAATTTTTATTGGAGTATAGTTGCTTTACAATGTTATGTTAGTTTCTATTGTACAGCAAAGCGAATCAGCTATACTTATACATATAACCCCTGTTTTTCAGATTTTCTTTCCATTTAGGTCACCACAGAGCACTGAGGAGAGCTCCCTGTGTTATACGGTAGGTTCTCATTAGTTATCTATTTTATACATGGTATCAATAGAGTATATATGTCAATTCCAATCTCCCAATTCATCCCGCCCCTTTTCCCCCTTGTTGTCCATGTGTTTGTTCTCTATGTCTCTGTGTCTGTATTTCTGCTTTGTAAATAAGATCATCTCTACTGATTTTTTCAGGTTCCACATATATGCGTTAATATGTGATATTCGTTTTTCTCTTTATGACTTCACTATGACAGTCTCTAGGTCCATCCACATCTGTACAAATAACCCAGTTTCGTTCCTTTTTATGGCTGAATAATAGTCCATTGTATATATGTACCACATCTTCTTTATCCATTACTCTGCTGATGGACATTTAGGTTGTTTCCATGTCCTGGCTATTGTAAATAGTGCTGCAATGAACATTGGGGTGCCTGTGTCTTTTTGAATTATGGTTTTCTCTGGGTATATGCCCAGTAGTAGGATTGATGGGTCACATGGTAGTTCTATTTTTAGTTTTTTAAGGAAACTCCATACTGTTCTCCATAGTGGCTGTATCAGGAAGAGCACATAAAAAATCACATAATTATAAAAAAAAGTACATTCAGAGGACCATAAATCAGTGTATACACAGTGATGTACAACTAAGGGCTCTAGAGGTAAATTACCTACATTCAATTCTGCGTCCTCCAGTTACTTGCTGTGTAGTCTCTGGTCACTCACTAAATTGATGCACGTTGGTTTCATCTGTGAAATTAGAGTAAGTATACTCACTAACCTATAAAATCCTTTTGAGGATGAAATGTTGGTAAAATACTTGTTAGAGTGCCTGACAGAGAGAAGGTAATCAATAAATGGTAGGTATTATAATTTATTATTATGTTTGGTGAAATGAGGAGTGTCTTCAGCAGAAGGGTTTAAAGAAGTGGAGGTGACCAAAAGTGACACAAGAAAACTTTTGAAGGTGATGGATATTTTTCTATAACGATGGTATTATAAGAACATGCATATGTCCAAATTCATCAAATTGTATACAGTAAATAGGTGCAGTTTGGTGTATATCAATTATACCTAGGTAGAGCTACAAAAAAGCTTAAAATATAATAAATAAGGTTGATAATATAAATATATAGCAAATTGTAAACCATAATAATGAAAAATTAAATCTTTAAAAGAAGAAACAAAAAACTAGGAAGCATCACAGTAGGAATGGTTATTTTGCTATATTAATAAGTATTGACTTCGTCATGAAAACAACTGGCAGCCAGTCACAGTTTCTATGCAAAACTTATGTAATCAAACAGATTTCTCAGAGAAATCACGTGAATCACATGGTGGGGAATGAATTACATGGCAGGACAACTTTTATCAAACTGCTCAGTTGGAAATTTGTTCTAACTCAAGTGGGAAATGCTGAAAGTCTGCACCAAGTCACAGGGGGTGGAGACAAAAATAGGGTATGCAGAGAAATATTTAGGAAACATACTTTACAGTGCTTGGAGTTTCACTGGATTTCTAGAATATGTGAGGAGCCTAGGAAAATAGTATTTATCAATATAATATTTATCCATTTTCTTTTCCAGAAATGACTATGTGGCAGCTTCTTTACATACACAGTAGCCAATTCTCATAATGATCTTTTAAGGCAAGTCTTACTACCATGTTATAGTTGAGGGAATAGGGCTCAATGGGGTTAATAACTGTACATGAATACACACAACTGGTAAGTGCTAGAACCTGAGTTTGAAGCAAGATTTGTCAGGTTTCAGAGCCCATGCAATTTCCACTAAACATGAGTCCTTCTGTCTAATTGGGAGCTAATGGAACTGGTGAATGGAGATACATTTCATCAGGTTTGGAGTACATCAGGAGATGCACATTCTCACAGAAAATGTGGTAGGTTAAATTTTAGACATATTCATTTGAGTTACTACTGGGACATAAAAATGAAAAAATGGTTCATTTGTTAGAAGTATGAGATGACTGAAACTCCGTGTGATTAATTAATAGGTCAAAAGTCATTCAGAAAAATAGAAGACCAAGGATTTTATTTTCATCTGACTCCAAGTCCATATTCATTGCCTGTTCTTTCCCCCACCCATCAGCGTAGTCATTATTCTCCCTAGGAGGAGTGCTTCCTTCACCCGCTGATCCAGCCAGATAGTTACTTTTTCTATTTTCTCAGTAATTTACACAAGCTGCTACTAAAGCCTTAATATCATTATGTTTCAACTATTTGTTTAGTGTTTTTTCCCTAAATATTTGTAAATGTCTAGAATTTGGGGGCAATAATATTTACTTTAATGTATACAATGCAGGCTCCCAGTATCTATTTCTAGAATAAAGTGATTAATGAAAGAGATAAAAATATAGTGGCCAGAAACCAGGAAAATGGGCTATTTTATAGAGGACTTTTTTATTTTATTTATTTATTTTTGGCTGCGCTGGGTCTTCGTTTCTGTGCGAGGACTTTCTAGTTGCGGCGAGCAGGGGCCACTCTTCATCGCGGTGCGCGGGCCTTTCACTGTCGCGGCCTCTCTTGTTGCGGAGCACAGGCTCCAGACGTGCAGGCTCAGTAGTTGTGGCTCACGGGCCCAGTTGCTCCACGGCATGTGGGATCTTCCCAGACCAGGGCTCGAACCTGTGTCCCCTGCATTGGCAGGCAGATTCTCAAGCACTGCGCCACCAGGGAAGCCCCTAGAATACTTTTTTAAATGGCACCATTATGTCTTCCTGTTCAAAGGACAGGTTGAACTATCTGAATTCACAGCTCTGCCCTCATGTATGTAAGCCTTGCCCTGTAGAAAGAGTGACTTTAGAAGGCTGTGCTGAAGTTCAGCCTATGCCATTCAACAGCACAGCAGGTATATCACAGCCCATCACTTCTAAAAGTTAATGTACCATCCTTCACAAGATCCTCTCTAGACTAATATTGCCAAAGTTTAAATGACATTAATATAGAAGTTCATGACTGCATAATGTAGTTTATAATACTGAGGACACACTTTAACAGCAACAACCACTCTTCTCATATTTTCATTGTCTTTTAGATATAAAAATTGCTCTCGTGGAAAATTGTCATTTCCCAAAGGTACAATTCTTTATGATGGGGCTACATGGGGTACAGAATAGCTGAAACCTGAGTAAGGAACAAAACAGTAGATAAAGAAAGCAACTGCAATCTAAGGACAGTTAAATTCTAACAATTGGCTTTCTCATGTTCTGTTTTCTGTACAAAACAAAGAACATGAAGCTCTATGTGTTATTTTCTCTGTATTCCTATGAGTGCATCCTGTGTTTGAAAGTACTTATGTTTGTGTATCTTATCTCTTGCTGTTTTTCTGGTTATTATCTTCCATTTTACTGATGATGGCAGATATTAAGTATCTCCTAAATGATCCTGGACTTCAAGTGACTCTATGACTTTGTTGATACTTAAATTTTAGGGGGCGATATATGAGGTATTCAAGCTGCTTGAAGCTCATTATTCATGACTAGGGCATTTGTTTAAGTTCCTATGTACTTGCCTACTATAAGGAACTAGGCTAGATATGTTAAGTCTTCAAGAGGACTCTGTAGCATTGCTTATAAATCCTGTATTACAGTCAGGATTAAGAAACCCTTTGGGCTTCCATTCCTCTGAGTGTTATTCGGTCTTCCAGTAAGGAGGGCATTTTATTAATAAATATCCCTTTTTGCCAATCTAATAGCTGATGAGGAAACAAAACCCTTTCACTTGAAAACAAATTATTTTACTCTTCCTCACAACAGCATCACATTCCAGAATAGAGGCCTTAACAACACCATTTAAAAATTTAAAAATAAACAATATATGCCAAGTTGCATTTAGAAAATATCTGTCCCAAATCAATATTTTTATGTCCATTTGTATCATTCAGAAATCATGATTGCCAATTCAAATTGATCATGATCAGTGGTTAGAAATGATTTGAGGCAAGTGAATAACATAAATGTAATTCAAGGAGGTTTTTAAAAACAAAGTGTCAAGCTGCTTAAATATTCAGAAGTACTCAAACTGTTTATTTTCACATGACAAACTTTTCTCATTTATTCAAATTAAACCACATAGAATACTGTTGTGTCAAGAGAACCTAAAGAGAATTCTTAAAGCCATGTTACTTTAGAGTTCTAAGGTCAAATGACTTTCAGAAAACCTAGATTAAATAAAGTTGGATAGATCCTTTGGTGGTTTAGCAGTATGTTCGTGATCCTTTGGTCTTCTTCCCTTTGAGAGGTAGAGCTTAAATCCCTTCTCATCAGTATGGGATGGACTTAGCGACTGGCGTCTGGTGAATAGCATATGGAAAAAATGTATAAATTCCTAGATTAGTTTGTAAAAGGCATTGAAGCTTCCTCCTTGCTTCACCCTCTTAGATTACTTGCTTTGGGGGAATCCAGTTACTGTCATGAGGACGGTTAAGCATCTCTGTGGAGAGGTCCACATGAATAGTCACTGAGTCCTCTCCATACTGATTGCCAGCAAATGAGTGAGCTTCCTTGAATCAGATCCTCCAGCTTCAGTCAAGCCTTCAGATAACTGCAAGCCCTAGGCAGCATCCCAACTACAATCTCATAAGATTCTCAGCCAGAACCAACCATCTAAACTGCTCCCAGAGCAGTTTACCTCCTGACCCAGAGAACCTGTGAGAGATATTACATGTTTACTGGTCTTTTATACTAAATTTTGAGGTCATTTGCTGTGCAGCAATAGAAAACAAATAGAGATTCTTTTACTCCAGAACTTCTCAGAGCTTTAATAGGTTGATGTGCTTTAGCTCTAAAAGAAAAACCTAATAATACATCATGCAGTGCAAGTATATTTAACCATAGTACTGATTCCTCAAGTGCATTTCTTGGAATTATAACTTTGCTGAACAAGTGTATGAATAGAAAAGTGTATGTATAAAAACTAGTATTTTTGGTAGCCAGTGTGTGCCAGTAATTTTCTGTGTGTAAATCCTCATCAAAATATTATAATGAATTATTTACGCCATTTAGCACTTAATAGTGATAAGGCTAAAAGGGAAAAGAATTTTCCCCCTGATAAGCCATAGTTATTTTTCATGCCATTTTGTTAGAAACCCAAGATTTATTCAACTCAGTGACATAGGGGACAGAAGAGGTGGATTTTCAAATAATTACCTTTGGGCATCAGTTTTTTTTAAGTTACGTAGAGGTGGCTGGAATTGTTGATAAGAATGCTCTTTTTAAGCATGAAAATTCTGATTATACTATATGAACTGAAAATCAGAAAAAATATTTTCAATGAATATTTTATTTCAATAACATAAATATTAAATTTTAAAATAATTTCAGACTTTGCAATGGAAAGAACCCACTAATTTGAATCACAAGTTGTAGTTTTAAATTACTGTTCCAACATTTACTAGCTATATCAGCTGTGTCCACTGGCAAGTAAAAGGAATTCTGGTGATATATTAATGATGCTTGTTATCTCAAATAACCAGAAGTCCAGAGGTAAGCTGTTATACAGTAAGTTAATACAGTGACTCAATAATGCAAGGGTCTGATCAACTTCTGTGTAATTCTCTTGACATGTATCTTATTTGCTACTTGGCTACAGTAACTCCCAGCATCAAGTCCTAACAAAAATAAGTGCAAAGCCCAGAAGGTGGTCTTTATCCTGTGTTATTTATAAGAGCAAGAAAAACAGTCCCAAGAGTCCCCCTTCTATCGTAGTAGTTTAGGTTATGTCATTAGAATTATCTAGATTGGTTTTTAGAAATTAACATTTAACCCCTTTGTCTTGGGAGGGACCCATGAAACATATATCTTCCGATAATTGGACAAGATTAGAGTTGTATTTTTTAAGCAATAAATTAGGTGACAGGAACTTATAAGATCAGCAAACAATGGTGAAATATTGATGTGACATTGAGTATTACATAATTTAAATATTCTCTTTCCTTCAATTCCCTTACATGTTAAATTAAATAATGCCTGCATTAAAGGGCTATTATTATTATTACATGGTGTAATATGTTTTTTTAATATGCCTCAGAAGGATCTAAATGCATAGAATGAATTCACATGTATATATGCATGAACAAATGAATTTGGACTTTTTATTGATGATATTAATGAATACTGATTAATGATATTAATGAATACTGATTAATAATAATATCATTAATGATATTAATTAATACTGATTTCCCTCCAGTTGTCCTAAATTGGTAAAAATTGACTCTATTGGAGATATTAGGGCATTACAAACTATATGGTAATTTTGTGACTATATTTCCTCAATTTGCCTTTCATATTATTAGCATAATATCCCTCGGGTCCTTAAATATACCTAAAGGGCAATTTTATCTACATGCCAGATCCTATTCATACCCTTTACTTTCATTTTGTAACAACTGTGATGTGAAAGCACAGGTTGCTGCCTTGCTGCAAAAGTTCACTTGAGCATAGTTTTGTTGTTATCTATGAGGACAGGTGGTTTGAAAGTAGTCTGGCACTTCTGCACACCCAGAAGAATGCACAGTGAATGCTCCGTCATGTTCATGAACTGAACAGAGATCACTGCCAACATCAGAAAAGTGACTGCTGTTGCTATAAGAAACACAATTATGATATCCTGCCTTGAATAATAGAACTGCAGTTTTAAAACTAGTACATCTAATAAGAAGTCATACATTGTATGTATTTACTTTAGGGAAGAAAAAAATTCCATGACCTTGATAGTATTAAATCTTAAGGGATTTTGTGAAGAATTGCTAGAGTTACAGTGTGAGATCATTAGAATGTCATTTTATCAGACATTTGATTAGTTGTCTTCCTAGTTGAGGAGCCAAGAGATGCTTTCAATCTGGTGTTTCTATTTTGCTTAGATACTCTTGCTTAGGAATACCTAGAGGAATTATTTAAATTCAGGAATTTAGGGACATAAATATAATTCATTTAGGGACATTAAATCATGGTATGAACTAGATATGACTTGGCAAGCCAATTTAAAAACATGTAAGTAGGGCTTCCCTGGTGGCGAAGTGGTTAAGAATCTGCCTGCCAATGCAAGGGACATGGGTTCGAGCCCTGGTCCGGGAAGATCCCACATGCCGCAGAGCAACTAAGCCCATGCACCACAACTACTGAGCCTGCGCTCTAGAGCCCACGTGCCACAACTACTGAAGCCCGCACACCTAGAGCCCATGCTCCGCAACAAGGGAAGCCACCGCAATGAGAAGCCCATGCGCCGCAACGAAGAGTAGCCCCTGCTCACGGCAACTAGAGAAAGCCCGCACACAGCAACGAAGACCCAACACAGCCAAAAATAAATTAAAAAAAAAAAATGAACATGTAAGTACATAGCCAATTAAACATAATTAGAAAACACTGAGTATTTAAGCTAGTTTTACACTATCAATCCTTCTTTTTAATATGGTTTTCTTAAAATCCAGAGGCATGAGTGACTATAAGATTACAGTTTCAAAATGTACAGGACACTAATTCTACAAATGTTTTGTAAAATAAAAGGCCTCTGTTATTAAGTTTGGCCAGAACTGCTTACTATAAGCTCCAGGGAAATTCACATTTGTATATTAGAAAGTCTGTTTAAGTTTATTCAAAAGAGACATGTTCAATATTAAGACAGCATTGCTCAAACTCACTTGACAAATTAATACTTTTCATTCATATCACCTTTAACTTCCTGAAAGAGCCTTTATACTCCTACTTTATACTTTATACTCCTACTCTCTCTACCATCAGATCTGTTTTCATTGATAATTTCAAAATTATCAATGACCTTCAAGTTATTAAATTTAATGGATATTTCTGGAGTATGTTCTTCTATGACATCTAGGCTGTATTCGATACACACACTCACTCCTTCCTCCCTGGGGGAAAAAAAAGTCCTTCATTTGGCCTTTTGGAACCCACTCTCCTGGTTTTCTTGCCTACTTGGTAGCTCCTTCTCAGTCTCCTTTGAAGGTTCCAGATTTCTCAGATCTCTTAAAATTGGAGTGCCTCAGGGCTCAGTAACTACTGTCTTTATCTCTTATTTATTTATGATCACTAAAAATTCCATTTATATATTGATTGTTCATAGATTTTCTATAATCTCCAGCCTGAAATCAAGATGGGTTTGTTGAACCATATCTCCTCATTTGTCTGGTTATATCTCTAACTCAGCATGTCTAGTTGAACTCCAAATCTTGTCCCCTCAAACTTGCTCCACCTGTGATTTTCTTCATCTCAATTGTTAGCACCTCCATCAAACCCTAAACCTCAGGGTTATCTTTGTTTTCTCTGTCTCTGTCTGTCTGTCTGTCTGTCTGTCTGTCTGTCTCTCTCTCTCTCTCTCTCTCTCTCTGCCCCACTTCTCTTCCCCCACCTCTTCACCCAACTCCTAAGCAAATTCTACTGACCATCTTGGTCCAAGCTACCATTATCTCTTTTTTTGTAAATTGCAGTATAGTTGATTTACAATGTTATGTTAGTTTCAGATGTACAAGAAAGTGATTTACACACACATATATATATATTTGTATATATATATATATATATATGTTATACACATATGTATATATTCAGATTCTTTTCCCTTATGGGTTATTACAAAATATTGAGTAAAGTTCCCTGTGATATACAGTAGGTCCTTGTTAGTTATCTATTTTATATATAGGAGTGTGTACAACTGTAAACGTTAACCTAAAACTCCTAATTATCTCATCTCTTGGCTAGTTTCATAACTTCCTAATGGTTCTAAGCATATCAGCTTGCTCTTTAGCTCAGAATCCTGCATCCTGCAGTAGTTCCCCATTTTATTCAGATTACAGGCCTGCATATAAGACTGGCCTGTATGGTCTGACCTCTTTCCAGCTTTATGAATTCGTGTCTTATATTTCTCCCTTTTATATACTCTACCCAGCCACATGGGTTCCTAACTGTTCTTTGAACAATATATATATACACTCTATCTTAGGGCCTTTGCACTGGCCAAGTTTTCTGCATAAAGTTCTCCCATCTCCATATCTTTCTGCTAATTCCTTCATCTCTCTCAGGTCTTTGCTGAAATGTCACCCTCTCATTGTGCTCTGCCTTCACCACTCTAGTTTAAATTATAATCTGTGCCTTTACAAAAAGTGCTTTCAATTCCAAAATGCTGCTTTTATTTTTCAATGTTTCTATAATACTTATTTTGTAATAGTTCATGTACTTTATTTATCATATTCATTTTTTTTTTCTGAGTCCCATCAGAATCTATGTTTCACAAGGGCAGAAAACTGGCTCATTGATAATGTTTCAAGTGCTTATAACATTTGGGGTTTAGGTTTAGCAGATGCAAACTATTATATATAGGATGGATAAACAACAAGATCCTACTGTATAGTACAGGGAACTATATTCAATATGCTGTGATCAACCCTAATGGAAAAGAATATGAAGAAGAATATATATATATGTATAACTAAGTCACTTTACAGCAGAAATTAACACAGCATTGTAAATCAACTATATTTCAATAAAATTTAAAAAATTTCCTAGTGCATGAGAGATGGTCAATATATATTTTCTGAATACATTAATTAAATATCATTCATTCATTTAATCACTTAATGAAAGTAAGAAAAATAAACACTCTTTTTACAAAATAATGAAAACATATATAACAAAGTCAGCGATATACTTTTTCCCAATAGAGTAAGACACAGCAGGGAACTGCAATAAATAGTTATTATAAATTTTAATTTTAGATAGTATGAATGAAGACTTAAAAAGTTACAAGATGCTTATGGAGAATATGTGAGTAAATAGAATAAGTCAATAAATATTCTAGAATATATTCCATTTTTTCCAGTTTTAGTGAAATATAATTGACATATAACATTTTATAAATATAAAGTATACAATGTAATGATTTGAGATATATCTATATAGATATAGATAGAGAGAGAGAGAGAAAGAGAGAGAGAGAGAGTGAGATGATGACCTCAGTAAGTTTAATTAACATCTATCACCTCCCATAGTTAGAAGTGGAATTGCTGGCTTATACTGTAGTTCTATTTTTAATTTTTTGAGGAATCTCAATGCTGTTTTCCATAGTAGGTGTACCAGTTTACATTCCCCCAATAGTGAACTTTACTATTCCCTTTACTCCACATCCTCACCAACACTTGTTATTTCTTGTCTTTTTGATGATAGCCATTCTGACATGTGTGATGTGATATCTCATTATGGTTTTGATTTGCATTTCCTTGATGATTAATGATGTTGAGCATCTTTTCTTATACCTCTTGGCCATCTGTATGTCTTCTTTGGAAAACTGGTTATCCCAGTCCCTTGCCCATTTTTAATTGGATTATTTGCGTGTGTGTGTGTGTGTTTGCTATTGAGTTGTATGACTTACTTTTTTATTTTGGATATTAACTCCTTATTGGATTTGTGAAAATATTTGTAAATATTTTCTCGCATTCCATAGGCGCATTTTCATTTTGTTGGTTGTTTCTTTTGCTGTGCAGAAGCTTTTTAGTTTGATGTAGTTCTATTTATTTTTTTATTTTGTTGCTTATGCTTTAGGTATCATATTCTAAAAGTCATTACCAAGACCAATGTCAAGTAACTTTTCCCTATGTTTTTGTCTAGGAGTTTTATGGTTTCAAGTCTTACATTTAAGTCTGTAATCCATTTCCAGGTAATTTTTGTGAGTGTTGTAAGGTAGGGTTCTATTTTCATTCTTTTTTATGTGAATATCCAATATTCTCAGCCCTATTTATGGAAGGCACTGTATTTTCTTCATTGAGTATTCTTGGCTCCCTCATCAAATAGTAGTTGACCATATGTACATGGGTATATGTTTGTATCCTTTATTCTGTTCCATTGATCTGTACGTATGTCTTTATGCCACTACCATACTTTTTTGATTACTACAGCTTTGTAATATAGTGCATGATAACACTAATGCAAAATATAACTAACTTCATATACATTAGTGAATCCACATGAATGAAAGCAATAATATATTTTAGAAGAAATCCATAATCAAAAGAATTGCTTGACATGGAAATTTGGTGAGTCATAGGAGGAAACATGTTTTATTTGTATGTAATCTTGTTCTGAAGAAGTTATTGGGGCCTCACTTTCTTCATCTGTTAACTGAGGGGATAGAAACACATCAGTGGTTTAACCGCTATTTAGCAAAGTCTTAGCTGATACCTTAGAAGCACCTTAGAGCCCAAGAGAGGTGAAGTGCATAATAGAACATATGGGAAAAGGTTAGCTTATTCTTCCATAACTTCACCCAAAGACATTGGATACAAGTCAGATTTGGTGTGAAATTTTCTTTTAAGGAGGTTTCCACCACTAAATTCTAAAATTTGAGCACCACTGCGTTTTTAAATACCTAAAATATCTTGTGACTCAAATATTTTTCCTTGATTTGATTTACTGAGACCACAGTGTACAGTAAATTATGCTAAATGAAATACAAAGAAATATAGGGTAAGAGTAGATTTCTTCATTCAAATAACTTATAACCTTTTCTTACAGAGTCTAACCTTAAAAGTAGAGAGTATTTAGCTATATTTTCATTGAAGAGTACAGAAGGAGAGACGATAATTTATTGCCTGAAAGAAAAGTTGTATTATTTTGTTTTAGCAATCAGTCTTTTCCTAGGAAGAGAGGAAAAGCAGAGAGATAATCTTGTGTAGAGTTTAAGAAAGTGGGACTCTCAAGGATTGATGGACTTTGCGAAGTGGTCGTGTTTAGGGATCAGTTGAACTTCAGCTTGAAAGCATGTTACAAAGTGGAGATTGTTCTGATTGGCTGACATTTAGAAGCCTGGGCAGTGGAAAAAGGCTGTTGCTGCTTGACTGATTCTAAGAAGTGTGCTGCTGGAGGAAGTTTCATTGATCAAATATGATGGCCTTAAAACTAACTCAGGTAGTTACTTGTTGCTATGGCCAGAAACAGTCTTTTCCTAGAAAGACGGGAACTTATTCTCAAGAGAGATAGAAAATACATGTTTCCTTCCACACTCAGCAGTGTGCCCAAGTCATGTTTCCTTACATTTTCTCTTTTTATTAAAACTCCAAACTAAAAAACTGGTAGAATTCTGGCCAAAAGTAAAAGTACATTTAATGTATGACTTGAGAAGAGGAGTTAGTATGCTGCTGGGCAGCAGATTATTTTTCTTTTTCAAATATGGGGATATAAATGGAGCAGTCCAAAGAAAAAACATAGGTCATGCCAATAAGAATGATCATATTTAAAAAAAAAAAAAAGTAGCAATCTGCAAACATGACATAGCTTTGGTGCTTGTCATAATATAAAGCTTTGGGTGTGAATGCCAGAAATGTTCAAAGAAAGGAAAACAATGTGAAAAGGATAATAAAATTGAGATCTTGTTCTGGATATTATACTCAGGACAATGTCCATTTTAACACTGGGCAAACATTATGTTGGGGAAATACAATAAGAATTATATTGCATCAGCATAATCTCAAAATGGCTTTAGAACACAGATCAAAAATGTAAACATGTATAGCATCCATTAGCAATTCATTAAGGAGTGGAGATACCTTTAAAGAACAGAGTGATATTTACTTTCATCATGTAGGGCCAGTTAATCAAATATTATTGATTATCACTTTTGATTCTTACATAGAAGATTACATAGTCTTGATTTATTGACCAACAGCTTCCTATTACAATTTGTTCCTTTAGCAAAGTAGATAATTTGTTTCAAGACCAGTCCACAAGAAATATTTTCAGGCTATGTTTTTTGTTTGTTTTGTTTTGCTTTAGTGTTTTTGAAAACATTCTTGACTATTTGTATGAATAGTATGTTTGAGGACTTTTTATTATTTTGGTAATTCAAAAGATCTGCCAAAACACTCACACATAAACACATATACATACGTACATACCAATATATGTGTGTGTCTCTCTATATATGCACAAATATACAGCATTTCCTAAATATATACGAAGAAAAATTTACTTAGAAAACATAGGTTTTTAGGAATTAGGTATTTATACTTTTTACCAGTTTGGGACACCTCAAATATCACACCAAATCTTATCTATGTATCTTCTTCTAGTTTTCTAATGAATTTTACCTTTTTTTTTTGTATTATATGACATTATGCACTGGTCATATACTTAAGGTTCTATAATAATAATTCATTTTATTGTCTTCATTATAATTATAAAATAAGATTAGCCTTATTTTGTTTTCTTATTGTAAAAATAGTACAATTGTAAATCAATCAAATGAACAAATAAAGATATATTAAGGGGAACTGCTGAAGTATAGTACTTCATGGGCTCTGCAGTCAGGCTACTTGGCTTAAAATCCCAGCTCCACACTCATTTGCTATAGTATATTGGGCAAGTCACTTTATATTTCTAAACATTTGTTTCCTCAGTTGTACAATAGAGATGGTGCTAGCAACTACATCAAAAGATTCTGTTGAGTGTTAAATGGGAAGATTAATGTAAAACACTTCACAAATTTACTTGCATATAGCAAGCAATCAGTAAATCGTGGCTGTTTTTTTGTTTGTTTGTTTTGCGGTATGCGGGCCTCTCACCGCTGCGGCCTCTCCTGCTGTGGAGCACAGGCTCCGGATGCACAGGCCCAGCGGCCATGGCCCACGGGCCCAGCCGCTCCGCGGCACGCGGGATGCTCCCAGACTGGGGCACGAACCCGTGTCCCCTGCATCGGCAGGCGGACCCTCAACCACTGTGCCACCAGGGAAGCCCTATTCTCTGCCTTTTTACATCACTTATTCCTGCTTCGAAGCCCAGCATAGATCACAAACCCTCATGCTAGTCGCGTAGAAAGTTCAAATTTGAATATTGATTTCCTTCAATGGGAGATTTATTAAGTTGCACCAAGCACTGACTATCACCCTCCACCCTTTGCCTATCTATAAGCAATAGAGAGCAAACAGGCCAAGAAGAAAGTAGAAGCCTAGTGCTTTTAAAAATGGAATCATAGGGTTAGAACATGACACCGAAGTTCAGGGTTTCAAAGATAAAAAGGTGAGGGGTCCGGGTTCTGAAGAAAAACACAACAAAGAGGTTAGCTTAATATTCTATACCACTTATCCTCTCAAGGCATTTTCATATTTATGTGCATGGACTAAGAGATCAGGAAGGCCAACAGAAAGGTGAAGCTAAGAGTCCTGAAAACTAAGCAGAATCTTTGGTTGTCTTACAGTATTTGGGTTTTAAAAGGTAGAGTACAGGCCATGGCTAGTATGAGTAGCTCTAGTAAATATTTCAGGTTTGTAGCTGAGTCCCATAAAACTAATAAAAACAAACCATAAATAGACAAGTCCCTATAAAGTCTGAATCCCATTATACCTATTATAGTTGTCAGATGAAAATTAAATCCTTTCTGTGGGAAGATAAAAGCTACATCTCTAAAATTTTCCATGTACAGTGACTACTATTACATCTAAAACTACCAGACACATCTAAATACAGTACTAAATTATTTAAAACCAACATAAAAAATTCAACAAAAATAGACCCACGTATGATCAAGACTGTGGAGTTATTAAAAACATTAAAACAACTGTAGCTAACTGTACCTAACAAGATGAGACTTTCATAGGAGAATTCAAACAGGAGATAACAAATTGGATAACCTGGGAAAAAGAAAATACAATAGAGCAATTACTATCTCAGTAGGTGGTTTTAACAGCAGATTGGATGAACAAAAAGAGAGAATCAGTAAAGTATAATATAGTTCAGTACAATCTGAAGAGAAAATGGATGAAAAATGGAGAAAAGAGCATAAGAAACATTTGGGACAAAGATCAAAGTGTCAATCTTCCTAATTAACATATTAGGAGATAGGGCAGAGTGGAGTGAAGCAGGGCAAAGGGAAGAAGGATATCAAGGATTTAAGAGTAGTTACACACCCCCAAATATGATGAACATAAGACCATGCCTAGAAAAATAATTGAAAATTGCTAAAAAACAAAAGATAAAATCTGAAAAGCAGCCAAAGAAAAAAATAACACTACCTTCATATGAGCAATAATAAGATTGACAGATGCATTTTCAAAAGAAATATCTGTATGTGGAGTTATTGTATCCTTATACTTTATTGTATTTCATTTAGAAATAGTTTATTAAGTTAGATTACCATATTATTTAAGGTAATAAATAGTTCTTTTAGCAGTGTGGTGGTCATGAGTTGCAATCCATTTATCCCTCTTCAGAATTAAAGATGTTTTTAGCCCAGCTGATGCAACTGTTGCCGGCATCCAGCACTCAGCTGTCAACCCTTAATAGAGATTACCACCATCATGCTTCATGATTGCCTCAACTAAAGATTATCACAAAGGTTATGACCCCATCTCTGATTGGTCCATATCCAGTGATTGCTCAACACATGTGTAAAAATACCCTGCATTCTCATTCAGTCTTGGAACAACTCAGATGGGTCACCCCATCCCCAGTACTCCCTGCAGAGGTGGCTCGGCCCTTCCATTGAAACTGCATTGCACCTTGACTTCTTCCTCTGATCCAGCTTCCTTCTTTCCTCATTCAAGGCTCACAACCCCGGGAGAACTCCTTAATAAACCGCCTGCTCTCTGCTTTCTGCTTCAGAGTCTGCTTCTCAAAGAAACCAACTTGTGACAAGTAGGTTCCATATTTTTTCCCTCTTCTTGGGGCAGACCTTTATTCTTGGTTCAGTTGAAATAACTTTGCATGCTGTTTACTCTCTCAACCTATTTATGATGTTTTGTACTAGATATTTATATAGAAACTAGAATAAGATTTCTATAGCAAAGAGATATATAAATCAAATAGGAATAAAAGAAAGAGTATCAGAGGAACAAAGATAAAAGAGCTACAGATTGGAATCTCTCTATTCACCTAAGTGTAGCAGTTTGGTATAGTTATATATCATTTGGTAAAAGAGGAAAGGGGATTGATTTCCAAGTGTCTGTGTGAGAGCTTTAAGGAACTTTTGACTGTCACTAAGGGATGCTATATTTGAACTGTGGAAAGTTCAGAAATAACAAGAGTAAAACCAATGAATCACCAAAGTAGTAATTAGTAAAGTTTAAGTACATGGGAGCACTCAAACCAAACATGGAATGAAGCCCAGGGGTATATTTTTATAAAGCAGTTTATACAGTGAGAAGGCAGTGACTTTTTTACTGTGATTGGTTATAAAACTAGAATTTTCTTAAATGATAGGAAATTGGTTAGTGGTTATCTTGTATCAATTTGGGGAAATTTTTAAAAGTTTTGCTTAAGATTTCCAGATGCAGAAACAAAAAGTGACCCAGGTGAAGTTAATCTTGCAAAATAAGCTAAATTAAGCTTTGCTTATAGGACTAAACTGGTTTCATCTGCTCAGGGAATTTTCAAGAATGGTCTCCATTTTTTGTTTTTTGTTTGTTTTAACATGCTAGTGATGTCACAGGTATTGAGCAAGTTAAGCAAGACAGGTGTTTTAGAAAAATATATTTACCTGTCATAGTGTGATTGTCATGTATTTTTCTGTTCAGCATTTGAGAGATAAAATGTTAAATACCTGTTTATTTTTGCAATGAAGTTGGTATTAGTTGACTATGTTTTTATAAATATACCCCTTTTTAATTAATTAATTAATTGTTGGCTGTGTTGGGTCTTCGTTTCTGTGCGAAGGCTTTCTCTAGTTGCGGCGAGCAGGGGCCACTCTTCATCGCGGTGCACGGGCCTCTTACTATCGCGGCCTCTCTTGTTGCCGAGCACAGGCTCCAGACGCACAGGCTCAGTAGTTGTGGCTCAAGGGCCCAGTTGCTCCGCGGCATGTGGGATCTTCCCGGACCAGGGCTCGAACCCGTGTCCCCTGCATTGGCAGGCAGATTCTCAACCACTGCGCCACCAGGGAAGCCCTACTTAACTATTTTTAAAACATTTTATTGAGACATGATTAGCATACCTTCCAATTAACCCATTCAAAGCTTGCAATTCAATTTTTTTTTTTTAGTGTATTCAGATAGGTGCAGTGACACCCAGTCAATTATAAAACATTTTTATCACCACAAAAGGAAAGCCCATACCTTGTGACTATCATCCCGTTAACCCTTTGATCTCTACACCCATCCCTAAGCAATTACTAATCTTTCAGTCTCTCTATATTTTTCTGTTCTAGTCATTGTATGTGAATGCAATCATAAAATACGTGATATTTTTGACTACGTTCATTTACCATATGTTCTCAAGATTCATTCATCTCGTATGTATCAGTACTTCATTGCTTTTATGTCTGAATATTCTTTGGTATGGGTATACCATATGTTGTTTATTCATTCTGCAGTTGATTTATGGATTGTTTCCACCTTTTGTTTTTATGAATAATTTTGTTGAAACATTCATGTACAAGTTTTTTTGTGGACGTATGCATTTATTCCTCTTGGGTTATAGGAAAACTCGACTTTTAATCAGTAGAGAAACTACCAGAGTGTTTTCCAAAGTGTCTAGACTATTTTACATTCCCACCAGCAGTGTACCAGTGTTCTGATTTCTCTATTTTTTCACAAACACATGTTGTCTTCCTATAATACTCTAACCATCTCATTGAAGTATGAGAAGTGGTGTCTCACTGTGTTCTGGATTTGCATTTCCATGATAACTAATGATGTTGAGCATCTTTTCATGTGCTTACTGGCCATTTGTATATCTTCCTGGAAGAAATAACTGTTCATATCATGTGCTCATCTTTTAATTGGGTTGTCTGTGTTTTATTATTAAGTTGTAAAATTTCTTTATATATTCTTGATACAAGTCCCTTATCAGATAAATGATTTGCAAGTATTTTTTTCCTATGCTGTGTGTTTTCAGTTTCTTGATGGTGCTTTGAAGCAATAAGTTTTTAATATTGATTAATCCAGTTTTTTGTTTGTTGCCCATGTTTTTGTGTCACTTCTAAGAATCCTTTGCCAAACCTAAGGTAAAAGAGATTTACCCTTTTGTTTTCTTACAAGAGTTTTATAGCCTTACCTCTTATATTTAGGTCTTCGATCAATTTTTTTTTTTTTTTTTTGCGGTACGCACGCCTCTCACTGCCGCGGCCTCTCCGATTGTGGAGCACAGGCTCCGGACGCGCAGGCTCAGCGGCCATGGCTCACGGGCCCAGCCGCTCCGCGGCATGTGGGATCTTCTGGGACCGGGACACGAACTCGCGTCCCCTGCATCGGCGGGTGGCCTCTCAACCACTGCGCCACCAGGGAGGCCCGTAGGTCTTCGATCAATTTTGATTTAATTTTTAAATAGGGTGTCAGGTAAGGGCCCACCTTAATTTTTTGCATGTGGCTATTTAGTTGTCCCCGTATCAGTTGTTGAAAAGATTCTTCTTTTGTCTTTGGGTGGTCAGGGCACCTTTGTAGAAAATCATTTGACCATATGTGTGTGAGGATTTTGGATTTTCAATTCTCTTCCATTGAACTATATCTCTGTTCCTCTATCAGTATCATACTGTCTTGATTACCATTGCATTGTAGTAAGCTTTGAGGTTGGGAAGTGTGAGGTCAGATACTGCAGCGGTCCCCAGCCTTTTTGTCACCAGGGACCAGTTTCATGGAAGACAGTTTTTCCATGGACTGGGGGGCAGGGCAGGGGATGGTTCAGTCTATAATGCCAGTGATGGGGAGCAGTGGGGAGCAAGCAGCAGATGAAGTTTTGCTCACTCACCCACTGCTCATCTCTTGCTCTGCAGCCCGTGGGAGGCAGGGGCTGGAGACCCCTGATATACTGTGTTTTATTTTTCAAAGTTGTTTTGGCTCTTCTGGGTCCCTTATAATTTTATATGAATTTTAGAATAAGCATGTCCATTTCTGTAATGAAGTCAGCTGGCGTAATGGGGAATGTGTTGAACTTGTAGATAAGTTTGGGAAGTGTTGCTATTTTAACAAGGTAAGTCTTTCAGTCATGAACATGGATTGTTTTTCCATTTATTTAGATATGGTTTAATTTCTCTGAATATTTTGTGGCTTTTATATTATAAAAGTTTTTACTTCCTTAAATGTGTGTCTAGTTTTTTTTTTCTTTTCATATTACTGTGAAAGGAATGTTTTTCTTAATTTCATTTTACGATTGTTCACTGCAAGTATATAGAAAGACTATACAAGTGTATGGAAAGATTGTAGTAGAGGATGATTATTTCTACCTAATTAAATGTTTTCTATGAGGCAGATATACAAAGTCATCAGTGTTTGGGTAATATATACATTTTCTAGAGAAAAAGAATGAAACCAGAGAAGACAATAAGACTTTAAGGCTGGATGAGATATTGGTTAAAAAATATCTTTACAGATAAATATGAATTTAATGATTAGAAGACGCTTTGTGAAATTATTAAATATATTTAAGTAGCAAATGTAGTTTCTACTTATTTATTCACTCATTCACTCAAAATATTTAAAATTTACTAGATAGAATGAATTTTGATGGTCATTGGGAATACAGTAGTGAGCCAAATGCCTACCCTTTTGTACATACTTGTTTAATCTTCTTTATCATTCACTAGATTATAAACCACATGAGGTCAGTGATTTTATTACTCTTGCATGGTAAGAATAACTAAGAAGTTACGCTAATATATAGGAGTGGCAGTTAACCATAATAAGGAGTTTTGGGGAAGATTAACCTTTAATCTGAAAACTTAAGAATAAATGTGGTAGGCAAAATAATGGGCCCCTCAATATGTCCCATCTTAATCCTGGGAATCTATGGACATGTTACCTTACATGGAAAAAAGGGACTTTGCAGATGTGATTAAGCAATTTGAGATCAGAAGATTATCCTAGATTGTCTGGGTGGACCTATGTAATTTACTAAGAAGTAAAAGAGGGAGGCAGGCGCTTCAGTGTCAGAAGGAAGTGATGTGAAAAAGACTGTACCAGACATTCTGGCTTGGGTTTAGAAAGAGTGACCAACTAAGGGCTGCAGGCAGGCCCTGGAAGTTTTAAGCATAAAGAGGATGAAAAAGATTAATAAGATACATAGGAGGTAGAATTAACAGTGAAAGTGGTGAACAAAGAAGACAATGTTGATATCATGGTTCCCTCCTTGGGTCATGGGTGGGTGGTAGAATTGTTGAATGATATATCAACACTGAAGGAGAAGATTTGGGAGAATAGAAGTTCAATAACATATATCAAGTAATAGGTTTCTCTCAGTTGAGAGATCAGTTGGCTTTATGAGTTTGACAAAAACAAAAAAACCCAAGTGTTCAGGGTTGAATATATAAAATGTAATTGAAGCAGTGAGGAAATTGTTTGTATACTTTGCCAAAAAGACAGCAAAGAAAATATGGATCTAGAACATAACCCTGGGAACATTAACATTTAAGGGATTTTTTTAAACACTAAACTTTGAATATGTTATTGGGTTGGCCAAAAAGTTCGTTCAGGTTTTTCCAATAACATGAAAAATCTGAACGAACTTTTTGGCCAGCCCAGTACTTTTGCTCTGCTGTGTAGCAGGCTCTGGAGTCAGAGAAAACAGGATATAAACCGTGCTTCCATATGGATAGGTCAAGTTCCTTAAGTACTTTTAAACAGTTTTCCTATTTTCCCATTGGGTATAGTAATTTAAAATTTGATATTTGTGTGAGGGAAGAATAGGATATCATATGTGTGATGCCTAATAAAATGACTGATTTATAAAATTGATGAATGATTTTGTGACCATTCTGTCATGGTCATTAAACAGTGGCTATTGTTTGATCACTTATTAACTATAATTTCTAATGTTATTTAATATATTTCATTGTTACATAAAATACAATTTTCTTAGATAATAAAATGGCAAAATCTTACATATAAAATTTGACTTAATGCTTCCATAAAAAACTAATCTATGGAACTATGGAAAAATATTTCATAAAAATAGAACCATGAACAATAAATCAAAATATATCCATTGTTACAATAAATTAATATTTTTAATTGGTTTTGTTTCAGGCCATGTTCAAATTAATACAGTGCTTGTGATTAACCAAAGCATTGCAAAGTTTGTTATTAAAAACACTATTAAGTGATGCAGTAACTAAAGAAATAAAGCCTAGCACAGCAAGGTGTTCCTCCTCTGCTCTTTGTGTTTGTATCTCATTGTTAAATATTTAATTATCACACCTTCCCTAAAGGTTATCAGAGGTTTCAAAGCATAAATATTAGTGTTTCTTCTCCCCAAATAACAAATTTTCAAATCTTTCATATAACCATTTACTAATGATTGTAGTTGAGGAATGTAATAATTCTCAATTACCTGTGTTGCTACTGTAATTTTTGTTAGACTGGAGTTTAGAATTGAATTATTATGTATCCTTGTTTTTTTCAAATAAATTGTAAGACCTTTGACTTAGCAGTTATTCTTTATAATTGTGTAATATCTTTTAGAGTAGCAAGTGCAATGGTGGATACATAATAGATATGTTTTGATTAAGAAGTAAGCATAATCCCAGTTATTTTGTTTGGCTAGTTACATAAGAATATTGATCTATTTTTTTCTTATTTGATTTATTTAGTTTTGCAGTAGTTGTATAAATCAGAGATTATAACATCAGTTAAAACAACCAGGAGTGCTTGACAAGAAAAGCAGCAAAAAAATAACAGTAAAAAAGTAATAACTTAAAAAAAAATAGCTGTGGAATAATTGCATCAATAACCCAAACAAGTTAAAGTCTGTAAGAACTGAAGAGTTGTGTGGAACTGAAATTTATAGAGTATACACATGCATACATGCACACACTTAAACACATGCATTTACACACTCACAACATTTTCACACACACACACATACATTTTTTTTATCCTACTTGGCTTCCAAGTGGAGATAAAGAGTTGAAACTTTGATCAGCTATTATACATATATATTTAATTTTTCTCACACCAGTTGCTATACAAGTTGGCAGTTAAAATTTGTTCCCGTAGAATCTTTCAAATTATATAGTGTCTTTTGAGATCTAGAATTGCTAGTTAAGAAATTATGAGGCCCAGAATAAATTTCTTACAGAAGATGGTAGAGTATAAATGGTACTTCTGCAATTTTTATAAAAAATATGTTTTGTATTAGCTCAGGCTAATTTTCTATAACAAAATACTATAGACTGGGTGGTTTAAACAACAGGAATTTATTTCTCACAGTTCTGGAGACTGAAAGATCACCAAGATCAAGGTGCTATCATGTTCATTGTCTGCTGAGGACTCTCTTCTTTGATTGAAGATGGCTATGTCTTCACATGGTCTTTCCTCAGTGCAGGTGGAGATAGAGACAAGGCAAGGTCTCTAGTGTCCCTTCTTCTAAGGGCACTAATCTCATCATAAGGGCCCCACCTCCATGACCTCATCTAAGCTTATTATCTTCCAAAGGCACCATCTCCAAATACCTTTACACTGGGGGTTAGAGCTTCAGTATATAAACTTGGAGGGAACAATTCAATCCATAGCCCATATATATTTCCAAAACTGTAATACCTTCAGACCTTGAGAGAACATTTTCCAATAAGAGTTAGAAACAGAATAATAAAAAATAGTGGTAAGTGTAGCTTCCTGATAACAAAATTCACATTATGATGGTTTTAGGATGTTGATTAGGAAAGTTGCAGTTTATATCACAGTTTCACAAAATGTTAGGCAATTTTCATGACTCTGTTTATTCATGTTCTGTGTTTATTTAGTGGTCTAGCAAGGTTCTGACCCAATTTAATTTTTGCCAAAATGACTATTTTTTAGTGTAATTAATTACTACTTGACTAGAATTGATGATTATAAGTAAATTTTTGAGATAAAAATTTCATATAAAAAATGAAATTTATAAGGGAAGGGATTGATCAAGTCTTAACTGATTCAAAGTTAGAATATATTTTATATGACCTAAAAAAAATAAATAGTGAAAAATAAGGAACTTTCAATAATATGAAAATTGCCATCCTAACAGTTGTAAAACATGTCCAAAACTAAAGGAAATACAAGGATCTAGATGTAAAAATAGTCTACAAATATGCAAAGTAAATGAACAATTCATAAAATAAATTAACAGATTAAAATAATATGTTGGATAATAAAATACCAGTACTTGTTTAGAACTAAAATCTTTGTCAGGAAAATTAAAAAAGAAATCTATTTGATTTTTTTTCCCCCTGATGTGTAGAAACTAACAGTTGAGCATACTTTTATCCCAGCATGACTCTACTGTTAGTAGTAATTTTTTCATTGAACATTTAGAAAAAAACAGGAATTCACAAGAACTATTAGGAGTTCCATTTAATGATTAAAGTTGCTGTTTTCTGTACAGATGGATCTTTAACTTTGTCATTTCATATTAAAATGAAGACATTTTAATATTTGTTTTCATGTTTGCAGTTTGATGTGTCAGGTATTAGAGCATACTATTAAATTGCAGTTTTCCCATCCACACTGTTCTTGTCTCCTCTTTTGCTGTCCTTTATTATCCTGCAGCTTCGTTTAACATGCTAATTTTGGTTTATATGTTTTCTTTCTTACTTAAGATGGAAGGAAGTTGTCATTAGCAAGTGGGAAGTATTATCTTTGTCATGTAACCAGTACTATAAAAATTGCTCATTTAATGAGGATTGACAGCACATACAGAGAATGCATTCTAGAAAATCAATTTAAAGGATCACTTTTCACTTATTATCTGATTGTAAAGCAGTATAATGATATTATACATCATGTTAGAATTATAGTAAACAATTCAAATAGCTCAATACAAGTTTAAAGCATTTTCTTTACCCCTTAGTTTGATGTTAAAAAGTAATTGTCAGCCACTGTGAAAATAGTATCCAGTGTTCAAGCATATGGGGTAAATTAGTATATTAACATGTGTATGATATTGCTTATGCTAGCAGTATCTGGAGGTGTGCGCATTTCCAACACTGTCACCTTTTAAAATCACATATTTGGATGGATTTGAATTAATCACACTCTTGAATTAGGAGGCTGGAAGGGTAAAGAAGGTGTGTCTCTGAATGAAAATAATTATGTTTAAATCTAATCTTAATCTGGGCCAATGATAGGCTTCTGTTTGACTGCCTTCTCTCAGACTTAAGAGAAAGATAAGGGTAATGGAATGCCATAGTGAAAAACCTTTCTCAAGTTAATTTTTACATTTTGTGAGGCATAGTTGTGTATACACTTATTCTTGTCCTTCAGTCTGTTTACCCTAATAGCATTTTAAAATTATAGACAATATTCTTTTAAAGGCTGGTCACATTCACGGTTTTTAAAAGTCCATGCTATTTGCAAGAAAGTGTCAGTATTTAAGGGTGTAGGATTAAATAATGATGCTTTGTTGAAGGGGCTTCCAAAAGTATTATCATCATTAAATTATATTAAACAATTTGAATAAACTTTCATAACCGAAATCTAAGTATTATACCACTAGATGGAATTTTGGGTTTCGTGTTGGAGTGTTAGATACATGCTATAGAATTCCAGAGAAATGTATTTTATACTCACTGTAAATATCAGGAAGCATTCACCAGTATACTTAACTAGCTTTCTCTGAGTATTATTAGAATCTGTAATAAAAATTTTAACTTCTAATGAGTGTCATATACTAGTGATTAGAAGAACACAGGTAAAATAGAGCATAGCATTTTATTCATGCAAAACATAAATAAAATTTAAAACAATGTGGGAAACTGTCGAATTTACTGGAAAGCTAAAGCTAATACTCTGGGATAACACTTTACTTCATGGTTGTTTTAGTGACTCCTGACCTCAAGATTAAAAAAGTTTCACCTGGTTAGTCACTATTAGCAGCAGCTAACACATGGGCCATGTGTGTGCTGGTGACAGGCACCAGTAACTCATACTATTTCTCCTTTAACCAGAAATTGAGTTAACCACGCTCTATGTGGTAGAATTTCAGGAAAGTAATACTCTGAACATGTCTAGGATTCTTACTGGATGGGCATATGTCTATGCCATTATGAACAAAAAAGTCAATATTGGCCAAGAAAACCTTCATGTATTAACAAACTGCTTGAAGAACAGAGCATAAACAAGAAAGTGTGATTAAGATTTAAGGTTTAAAACACGTTCCTATAAATAAACCTCATCTTGAAAATCTCAAAGACCTGTAAACCCCCAAAATTTCTGTAGTCAAACACAATCACTAATATTAAGGAGGCTTCTTGAATAATTCTTTAAGGTAGCAGAAACAGCCCATTCCCCGGAGAGTAGATAGGTGAGGCACCTGAAATCTATAGCAATAGAAATTTACTTGGAAGTCAACATCCTAGTGAAATGAGAAACAAAAATTCATACATGTTATCCATATTAATGAAATCTTATTTTTACACTTATACAGCAAATGCTTAAGTAGCTATTCTAGGATTGTTTGTGGGGCAGTTTAGGGACTGAACATTTAAATCATCAGGTATCTCTTTTGTTTTCTTTAAAGTTAGAAAACAGATTCTGAAAAGGAAAGGAAAGTTAAAAGCTAGCTAATCTGTTTCCTATCAGGACAGGACAGAGGGGATTATAACCACCTGTGGTAAATGCCTACCAGTTCAGCTCTGCTTGAAATGACCTATCTTACAAGTTTGCTGCATTCCTCTCTCAGAGAAAGTTACTGACAACTTGAAGAAGTTTGAGATTGTACCATGCAGAGAATATCATTCTAGACTCAACTAACATATCAGTTTATACGTTGTAATACAAATGAAAGGCACATCAATTCTGGGCCAACATTTATCTGTGCATTCCTCCTCCGTTCAGTTCTTACTTGTCCTCTGTTTTATAATCTAAACTATGGACTCAATTCAATCTATTATCTTTGGCCAAAATTTAAAAACAATAAGCCAAAATGTCACATTAAACATCGCTCAGTTGTTAAAGGAACAAAATAAAAAAATGTAGTTTAAAATAATGGAAACCTTCATAAACGTGTATAACAGTGCTGCTATTTTTACATCTTGTTTTGGCATAGATATTCCAAAATATTGATGCAACAAAATAGAAAAAAAGTGACTGATTTATCTATGCAAAATTAGTATCTTCAGGAAAATAGTATACTGGATCATCTAACCCAGAACTATTATATTCAAGCCATGAATTTCTGAGCATTTCTCATATACAGTTTCAAGAAAAACATCAGTCCCTGAAATTTATTTCTTCCTGAAATTTGCCTTCTTAAGATACAAGCAACTAAATAATGCTGCTTCCTTTTGAAGAAAATGACTTTAAAATGCTCTAGGTAGAATGCAAATAAGGATTTATTTAGAATGAATTTGAAGAGAATATGCATATTAAAAGTCCATAAAATTATGTGACTTCGACTTTAACATCCACATAAAAATAGATATCAGAGGTTAACACTGAGACTTTAGATGAAAATAATTATTATAAACAGCATGCTTAAAAAGACTTGGACTTATGACTAAAGTATAACATAGGCAACCAATGCTAATATGATTGTATCCATCACATATAATAACAGCATGAAAAAAATCTCCATTTCAAAACTGATTTAAAATGCCCTGGATGACAGCCCTTAAAAAAGCATTCCTCAAATTTCCAACCAAAATTCCTTTGAAAACAGAAAATGAAGAAAACACAACAGGAGTATCAAATTATTGCTGCAATTAAATGGAAATTTTTATTAATTAGAAAACTTGGTGACCAGATAGAGGAATAAAATTGATAGACCAAGTTATTTCATTTACAAAAATGCACATATGAAATAAATAGGAAAAAGCTTCTAGTTTATAAATAGAGTTAGTCAATTATTTGCTCAATTATATGCAAACTTTTTGGGAATCTAGATGAAATGGATGTTTCTCTAAGAAACTATAAATTATATAAAATGGTTTCACATTAACTAGAAGGATACTTAGAGAAATAATGTTCAAAAACTAAAAATATAACAAAGGCAACCAAGCTGATATAATAAATCAATCATTTTTTTAACAGCATTAATAAATCTCCATTTCAAACTTTGGTTTAAAATGCTCTGGATAACATCTCAACATTCACCAGATACAGGTATTTTCAAGTAGGATAAATTCTACAAAATTTCTAAGTAATATTTAATTCCAGTATTTTTTAAGTTTTCTAGACAAAAATAATTTTTCTGAATTATTTTTTGAAATCAGAAAACATTAATAATGTATTCATAAACCTATTGCAATGAGAGAATACTAAAACCAGTCTCCCTCTTAATATTGGTGTAAAAATCATTACTAAAAGATCAGCAAACAGGCTTAATTCAAGAATGTAAACATGGTATAATATTAAGAAATATATTAATACAGTTCATCATATTAATAGGTCAGCATAAAATTCATAAAATCCATACAGTCATTTCCTTGAAAATTTATTTAATAAAGCTCAAAAATTATTTAAAAGCCTTAAATAAAAATAATGAATACATAAGCATAACACTAACTCATAATCCAATATCGTGCATAGTACAGTAACATAGGAATTAACACTAAACTCAGGAAGACTAACTAGGTTGTGTGTTATTAACACTCCTTGAATATTCTACTCAAAAGTCTAATAAATGGAATTAGAGAAATGAAAGAAACAATATAGAAACTTTAAAATTATATACAAAAATTACCTTCAAATGTACAAAATGAGTTAGATGAAAGAAATGAAAGGATAGATCTCATTTGTAACAGATGATATCAATGGAAGCACTTTTTAAAATGTTTACAGTGGGCACATAAAACCCATTTAAAAATTGAATACTTTTTTTAAGTCAATAGGTGAAAGGGATTAAAAGGGATAAACTTCCAGTGATAAAGTAAATAATTCATGTGGATATAATATACAGGAGTGTAGTCAATAATATTGTAATAACTTTAAATGGTGACAGATGGTAACTGGACTTATTGTGATGATGTAAATGTACATAGAAGTCTAATCACTATGTTGTACCCTGAAAATTAATAAAACATATGTCAATTATTGCATCAATAATAAAAAAAGACGAGCTTTGGAGATTTAAAAAAAAGCAATATGTTTGATGGCAGCAAAATATAAATACTCATTGAATATTTTAACAAGAAATCTGAAGGACAGCTATAGTTAAAAATCTGTAAATCTATAAAAGCTTTTGGAAAAAGCGTAAAAGTGGACTTTCCTAAATAAATGGAATGGCATGTCAAATGTCTGGAAAAGAGCACTCATTATGGTAAACATACCCATTCTTTCTAAATCAGTCTGTAATGAAAATCAAAATTCCAAGAACTTAAAAAAATGACACCTAGAAACTTGATTCTAAAATTCATTCTTCCCACACATGTAACAAAAAAGAAATTCACTAAATAAAAAGTTACTCATGTAGTAATTGACAAATAGAACAACAGGGGGAAGAAAAGACTTTCTGTAAAGAGAAATGAAGAAGAGGGTTCATCATTTAATTTTACTGCCAAACCAGTAAAAACAAATTTAAAGTATAAATTCAAAGTTAAGTGTACACGTAAGAAGAAGTGGCGCATTTCTATTCCTTGTACTTTCTTTTATTTCACATTAAGTCAAAGCTGTACTCAAGGGTATCCTAATCAGCCTTGTTTAAGTTTCCCACATCACCCATCCAGGTTCTGAAGGGCCATACCCCTTAGAGCTGGGAAACATGTGGCAGGAGAATGGGTGGATAGGTGGATGCACAGCCCTGACATGACTATAGAATCTCTAGGAGATATTTGGATCTCTGAGGCTTTTCCCAAGAATAGTAGAGCCCTAGCCACATGAGCGTGGGGTCAGCTAAGTGCTGCAAAGCACCATAACTCCTCACTGGGGCAGCCAACTTTGCATCTTTCAGAACCAGTTCATAGACCTGGAACCATGGACAGATCCTGCTTAGTTGTGGCCACTCCTGGAGAATCATTTGGACCCAACAGATACTAAAGGCTATCCCCACAGAGTGTTATCAAATTCTATCCACCTATTCCCATAACAGGAGACTTCTATTCCTACTTGCATGCTGGTTCCTCTTAGGCCCTGGATGCCAGGCTCAGACACCCTGGGCAGGTCTGGCTTAGAAACACTAATGTGAGAACTCCCTTGAGTCAAGATGACTTGGCAGGTTAACCCAATGGAGCCTGAGGACAGATGAGTTTCAGTCCCACCAATCACACCTCTAGCCGGTTGCTGCCTCTACTCCTAAATGTTTCCTTGCTAAGGTTCTTTCTGGGGTGTCAGGCTTGGTCTGGTTTGAAATGGGATATTCCTGAATGAAACCCTAGATCCAAAAGGCACTGAGGAAGATCCCACAGACCCTATGTTCAGATCAGTACTCCAAACTACAAGACCCTCCCAGGCACTCTATATCCCTGTTTATTTCTAAGGCCTGGATGTCAATCTTGACTGTGGAAATGACATTGGTGTTGATCTTAGTCTCTGGCTCAGGGATTTAAGACCTTCTCATTGCTGATGCTGGCTGAAATCAACAGCAGAGAGCTACTGTTGGAGGTGAAGCAGGTGGTTGACTAGGCGGTTCTGCCTCTGGGAATCTATACTCAATATAATTAATAAAATATATTTTTTAATATAACAAAATTGATATGCCAAAGTTTGAAATATTGATTCTGAGACTTGACATTTAGTTAACGGAGAGAAACTCATAACACATTATTGAACCTAACTCATTTAAGACATCTATCCAGATAAATAAGTAAAATTTGCAATTAAAATGAAACTTATTTTTTTAAATAAAGACAGTATATGCTTATTATAGAGAAGTTCTAATATAAGGAAACAATAATGAAAGCAATTACCACTCCTAGTCCTTCTAGAGAATTTTCATTTTGATTGAGATAGTTTCTTATCTTAGTATCTATTATTTATTTTGGAGCATTTGGTATATATAAAATTGTTTTTACTGACCTGTGACTTTTAAAAAATATCTAATGTTTACTTTAAAAATAAAAAATATGGGGCAGCATTAATAAAAATCATGCACAATATCAATTACTTAGGGATTTTTAGATATGTTTCTATATGTTGTGACTTTTTAAGAACATGCAACACAAATACATTTTCAGGGGCTGGTAAGAAGAAAATATGGAGATATTGCTAATGATGATAAATATGTGTCTGGTGATTTACTAGTCTTTGTTAATTCAATAAAAAAGCCAAAAACTTATATAATTTAAGACCAGGCCATCAAAAATCCATAACAACGAGAATAACTGTTGAAATTTTATTTTGTTCTCTACAGCAATGATGTTTTTGTAAAGCAATGCAAGTAACTTGGGTCAGCCACTAAATGGGGGGGGTGTTTAGAAGAAAAGATACCAATTTCATGTTAAGCAGTCATCAGGTATGTTTCGAGATTTCACCTATACCACACAACAAGGATATATTGATACTTACTGGGTCACACTTCTTGGGAACAGCAAAGAAACCGAAGCAGATGAGGAATTGCAGACAGGGTCAAACTTTCTTGAAAATCCTCTTGGGTTACAAAAAGCGTCATAGCACATACTAGACCTAGCACATACTAGACCTAGAATCTTTAATCACAGGAATTTGACAATTTCTTCTGCCTTCAGTAGCATTTCTTGTGTGATTGGCATCCCTTTGTATGTATTTTAATAATTAAACAGAACACACTTGAATGTAGATATTTTAATGTCTTCCTTTCTGGTGCCATGGAACACCTGGTTCTAGCTTTGCAAGAAATATGAAATTGGAGTTATTCCTCCAACACTGAGTGTTTGTTTTACCAATAAAACATAGCTGACTGTTTAGTTTCCAGATGTTATATATAAAATGCTATATATATGCAAACTATATATTATATATAGAAAATCTCCAAACTATGTGTATAAATATTGCTTGATTAAACAACCAGGAGAAGGCATGTATACACTATCTTAGAATTCTTCATGTCACACACAATATATATACACATACCCACCCCATACTTTCATAACATTTCTCTATATCTTATTTTTGTTATATTTATAATTATCTTACATATATTTTATTTTCTCATTTATTGTCTTCTACAAGAATTTAAGGTCCATGAAGGCAGAAATTTTGTTTGTTTTCTACCCTACCCTCCATTGCTTGGTTATGCCTAGCTCATCATGTATATACAGTAAATATGTGTTGATTGAATTAACAGATGAGGGCAATATAATTCCCAGCTTATGAATGAGGAAACTGAAGTTGATTATTTAGTAACTTTTGCAGTGTCACACAAATAATAAAGAGTGGAGCTGGAAATTGAATCCAAGTCAATATTATCTAAAGTTTATATTTTACCCCTAAACCAAGATTAGTGCCTGCAAACCTGGAATATACCTGTATTTCAACTCCCTATGGATCTATATTGAGTCTACAAATAGGAAGTGGATATATGCGTAAGTTGCATACAAGAAAACTTGAATATTTCCTACCGGTTCTGCAATATCATCAATTGGTAATTCAGTTGACCATTCAGTATATTAGAGGACCACTGCTCCTAAATTCCGCCAAAATCTTCTTTATATTTATCCATTTGAGATCAATAACCAGTCTGATTTCTTTTATCTATAATATATCCATTAACAGGAAATGAAATATATATTGACACTAAATAATTATGCCATCCTGTCAGAAACTCTCTTTCATTGCTATTCTTTTTATTTTACACTTACAATATACTTAAGTTGGTGAAAGAACACAGAGGAACAGATTTAATGTGACTGAAGGCTCCCCCCACAGAATCTTAAATAGCACACAGACTTTTCTTTGGAAAAGCAGATACAAGACTGTAGCCATTAAGAGGCCATGAAAAAAAGGACAAGGAACTTAACAAACATTAAGATTCTTCCACAAAGCATTTCATCTTTGTCAGAATTTAATTTAAAACATTTCTGACATTCAGTTATTCACTGTAAACAGACTCTGAATCAGATCATCTGCTGCCAAATCTAAATTATCAAATAGACATAAACCTGAGTGTTTTCTGCATAATGATAGCCCATAATGAAAAAATTCTTCCTAAAGGCATCATGTACTGTAGATATTAAGACAAAATCTAAGAAGGAATTGGAGACCTAAACAAATAGGCTTGCATACTCCTAAACAAAGAAATACCTTGAGAAATAACATTGAAACTCTTAAATTTTAATTGGATCTAAGCTTGATTTCATACATTTTATGTTATTTTACCAGTGTCATACATTTATCAACACCCTTGCAAACTGTCTTCTTATTTATTTGCATTTTATCTTGTTGACATGTGTTAATGAATATTCAAATTGATGGATTAAAATAGATTAACAACTAAATATAGCAGTACTGCCACATACTCAGGGCAATATTGTCAGGCATCAAAATAGAATCTCTGTTAGCCACATGTGGCTGATTCATATCACAGAGGACTCAAATGCCACACCGAAGTGTTTCCCAAATCACAGTCAGGTATTTTACTAATCCAGAGCCTATAACCTTCCCCTTTATACATGTTTAATTTCCACAGTCTAGCTGCCTATAACATTGAAGTATAAGATGGCACAGTTCTAATCTCTGAATACTTGCAATAACTTGGGCACTTGATTTCATTTTAAATAACTTGGTTAGAATTATCTGTTTGTTGATCAAATGATAATTGGGGTTAGTTATGCAACTTGTTACATCTGAGGGAACCCTGATGAAACTATCAGCAGATTTTTCAGTGGAAACTTGCTGGCCAGAAGGGAGTGCTTCTGTAACAAATTACCACAGGTTTGTGTCTTAAACAACACCAATATATTGCCTTACAGCTCCATTTTTCAGTGGTCCTTACTGTCTAAAATCAAGGGATTAGCAGGCCATGTTTCATTATGACTGCTCTAAGAAAGTTTCCATTTCTTTGTTCATTCAGAGTGTTGGCAGAATTTTGTTCCTTTTGGTCCTACAAAAGAAAACATACTAGAAACCACTGAGCCTTATACTTTAAAAAAGTGAATTATATGACACATGATTTACCCTTCAATAGGTATGCTAAAAGAAGTTGCTGAGCTACCTATTTATGTGTACATAGTAGTCGATATTGGCAAATATTTATAATGTTTCAAGGAGTCTTTGATGATTGAGTTGTCACTCATGGTCTTTGCCCTCTACATTTGTATCATCATCTAATCATTCATATAATGTAAAAATGTGTCATAACTTTAGCCTACAGCTAAAGTACTTCTCAACCCAGTATATGGCAAAGGTCATATGAGAATGAGTAACCATAGGACCTCAAAAGATAGTATTGCTTCCTGATCAGATGTTCAATGAAGGCCACTTAAAGGATGTGATGGCTTCCAGCCAGAGGGAAGAATAAAAATCTTAGAGGAAAACATAGGCAGAACATTCCCTGACATAAACTGTAGCAACATTGTTTTGTATCTGGCTCCTAAAGCAAAGGAAATAAAAGCAAAAATAATAGAACCTAATTCAACTTAAAAGCTTTTGCACAACAAAGGAAACTGTTGATGAAATGGAAAGAAAACCTACTGAATGGGAGAAAATACTTGCAATGATATGACCAATAAGGGGTTAATATCCAGAATATACAAATAGCTCATACAACTCAACATCAGAAAAACAAACAACCTAATTTAAAAATGGGTAGAAGATCTGAATAGACATTTTCCAAAGAAGACATTCAGATAGCCAACAGGCACATGAAAAGATGCTCAGTATTATTAATCATGAGAGAAATGCAAATTAAAACCACAATGAGCTATTGCCTCACACCTGTCACAATGGCTGTCCTTAAAAAAAAAAATGTTGGTGAGGATGTGGAGAAAAAGGGAATCCTCGTATACTGTTGGTAGGAATGTAAATGGATGCAGCCATTATGGAAAACAGTATGGCGGCTTCTAAAAAAACTAAAAGAGCTACCATATGACCCAGAAATTCCACTCCTGGGTATATATCCAAAAGAAACAAAAACACTAATTCAAAAAGACACATGCATCCCAGTGTTCGTAGCAGCATTATTTACAATTGCCAAGATACGGAAGCAACTTAAAGTGTCCATCAGCAGAAGAATGGATAAAGAAGATGTGGTATATATTTACAATGGAATACTACTCAGCCATAAAAAATAATGAAATTTTGCTATTTGCAACAACATGGATGGACTTGGAGAGTGTTATGCTATGTGAAATAAGTCAGAGAAAGACAAATACTGCATTATATCACTTGTATGTAGAATATAAAACATACAACAAACTATTGAATATAACAAAAAGGAAACAGACTCACAGAACAAATTAGTGGTTACTAGTGGGGAGAGGGAAAGAGGAGGGGCAGGTTACGGTTAGGAGATTAAGAGGTACAAATTTTTATATATAAAATAAGCTACAAGGATATATTGTACAACATAGGGAATATTGCCAGTATTTTGTAGTACCTATAACTGGAATATAAACTTTAAAAATTGATTCACTATGTTGTACACCTGTAACTTACATAATATTGTACATCAATTGTACTTCAATAAAAAAAATGGGGGAAAAAAACCTGTCACGATACTTTTCCAACTGTGAAGGACTATAATTTATGTAAGGTATTGTGCTGGTGAGAATGACGACAGTGGTAGTAATGAAAATGGTATATTGAGAGCAGAATAAACTGGAAACATTACCCTTGGGCTTCTACACTAATCTCTACGTAAAGGTAAGAAGAATGTAATTAGGTTGGCAGCTTAAACATGGAAATGAGTGATGTCTTATAGAGATGTCATGAAGAAATTATTGGCAGCTTGTTCTACTCTCAACAATCAATTTCTCTTCTTCCATTAAAGATTTAAGGAATAAATTGTATAATTGGCATAAAATCTTGCATCGTATCTGATAAATTACACGTTATGAATGCATGCACTATTATAAATCACACAGAAAAAAAAAGCTTGATCATTTGAATGTTATGACCTAGTTATGTGACTTAAATTTTTCCCTCAAGCAAAATAAGATTTTTGAAATATTACATAATGACTTTCAGAAGGTTAAAGGAAAAAAGGTCAAGGTTTGAGAAAGCAATTACACCTGTTTGTCCTTAACTGTGCATAACTGGCCCTCCCTGAACCCTTCACACAATATATATCATTCTACCCTATAACCCATAAATCACTTGCAAAGTTTAAAATTTCCTAGCTTACAGTTTAGACACAAAGCCTGACATGTCATCTGTGTGGGTGGCTGAAACAAGAGGAACTGGATTTAAAAAGAATGAATAAAAGAGTATGAAGAGATGTGGGCATGCACTAAAAATTATATAGTGAAAATGTATGTGGTTATGTTACAGGAAAATCACTATTGACTAAAGGATGAGGGGCAGGGATTTTTGTAAGACAATGTCTTAAAAAAGACAATGTCTTTTAGGTTAAAACTCATATTTGAAATGGTATTTAAAATAGAAGGGAAGTTTAATACTTTTGATGAGCCAGTTCCTGCTGGCCAAGCAGAATCAGAACAGGTCAGCTTGACAACTAGACTTTCCAGGGATCAGTGAAAGAAATAGATGAAAATGTAACTGGTGATAATTGAGCCTGCAGTAACAATTGACCATAACCATGAATTCTGAAATATATAAAAGGAACACCTGTGGAATGGTGTAAAAATGTCACAATTCATCAAAAAAAAAATGATGCCCTTGGGAACCTTTCCAATTCCATACTATGTTCTCACTTTTCCTAAATTTTTGCTCTCCCACCAGAAGTATCACAATTATTCTGCTTTAATCTTCCTTTTAAAGCAATACTTTAAGCAAAGTAACGTGCTTAGCATGTTATCTTATAACCTCTTTCCAGTTAGTGATTCTGTATTTTTAATTTATAATTTAATTTTAAAAGTAATTGATGATATGTCCATCTCATGACACTCTGGCTTTACTTTTCATTTGTGCCATAGCTCCAATGCTTGATTTGGCTTACAGTCTCAATTAATCAATTGAGATTTAAACAAATCACTTAACTTCCATGAACCTCAGTTTCCCCAGTGAGAGATTTTCTTTAATATGGCTACAGATGTAATCCATATCATTTCAGATTGAAAGATGTATCAATATTACCTACTTGATGTTGAATCCCCTCTAGATTCCCTGTCGTCATAATGCTCTTTGTACAAAACCTCTTACAAATGTACAGTGCAGTTTGTATTTGGACAGCCCAGACCTTAGCAAACCTTTTACATGGATGAATATAATATATTGACTAATAATTGACCATAATTGATTAATGATACATTGATCCATTAATTGGACATTGATGATTTACATTGATTGAGCATAACACCAAAATACACAGGTTCAATTTCTGTTCTAAAGAGAAGATATTTATGTAACATATGTGCAAAAGAGCTATGTGAAGTAAATGGCATTAAAATGCAAGGTATTATATTTAAGTTCACTTATGACAAATTACATTAACATGTCAAACTGACTTCAGACTGTGTACCTTATTAACCAGTCTGCATATTAAAACCACATCAGTTTTCCCAGGATAGAGCTTTTCAGATTTTGCTAAGCATTTTTTTTTTATTTCTAACTCACAGGACCAGAATATTCCACTTCTTTCTCTCTGTTTATCGAAGTTCTACTCCTCTATCAATGACGTTATCATTACATACCTCCTCTGCTCATTTAATTTTTTGCCTAAATCTGAAGAAATATCTCTTATCTTAAAATAACCATCATGTTTACTTCCAAACTATAAATGTTCAGAATAGGATGGTAGTTAACATCTGTACCACTTAGTATGGACTTCCTTTAAAGAAGTCAGAGTTAAGGTATTCTTGCCTCATTCTCCCTGATAGCACTTAGGATAAAAGAAAAGAAAAATGCACCTTTGGGAAAATAAGAAAACATCCAGACATTAAAAAGCAATATAAAAAGAAGGGCTGTCAAAATCAGTAAAAATTGAACTTTACTAGGGGAAGATAGATGCCTTTGTAGGTCATCAGAAGTGTGAAGATTTCTCTTAAAAAGTAAAAGAAATCATCTTTGGAGATTCACATTAATGACCCACTGCTTGGATATTTATGCCTGCATGTGAGAGTAGACTGCCAAAATATCCATGATTTTTTACTGCACACATGAAAAGGGAAAAATGGCAGAGCTAATAGAGGACATATTCATATACTGTCTTTTATATACATATTCTTAAATACGCAAAGTCAAGGGAGAAAATGTAGCAGTAAATAGCACAGTTGGATCTTGAGCATATGGTACAAAATGTGCTAAGTCACTATGTAAAGGATTCTTGACACACAAGAGTGAATAGTTTGTAAGAAAGAATCTAAGATGTCTTTCTGAAATCTAAGTTGTTAACGCCTCCATCTTTTCCCCCACACCCTCGTTCAACATATAATTGGTCCCAAAATAATGCTCCCATTTACAATGTACTCTAAAGGAAGAAATATTTATAAACTGAAGAAAAATATTCTGAGGTTGGATGCTAGTTTGGGACAAATATTTTACCATGAAAAAGTAAATTTAAATAAAGCCTCTCTAAAACATCTCTAAAAAGGAGAAAAGATCAAACAAGGGAGGTTAAGACAAAAAGCAGAGAAAAATTAAATTGCAGAGCTCAAAAAAATATAAAGAGAATAAATACAAAAATAAACACATTAGAAATATCAAGATGGGAACAAAGAGCATCTTGAAACATAAAAATCCTATAGAGTACAGGCTCAAGGAAAATAAAGCCAAATTAAATTAGAAGAAAAAGGTTTTAGGATAAAAAATAGGTATAAAAGATAACAATCCATATATGCATAACTGGTATGCCCAGAGAATAGAATGAACTGATGTCATTATACCAAAATTAAAAAAAAATTATTCCCCTTGAATAAAAGATCTGAATCTACAGATGTAAAGTATATAGTTTTAAAGAAACTTTGTAAAAAATTATTAACCTTACAAACCATTCAAATACTTGATTTTTGATTTTGGAAGTTAATGTAAGACTCATATAGTCATCAAAGCCAAGAAACAAACATTTTCAAGAAGGATTAAGTTTCTAAACCTCTTGGGGTTTTCCCCTCAATAGAAAACTTACTGTTTAAAAGCAAGTTCCAGAAAGTTATCAAAGAAGAAAAACAAGAGAGAAAATACATTTTGACTCAGAGACTTTGTATCTAGCTGAGCTGCCAATCTGTTATCAAGACCACACAGATTACATTTCCCAACATGCACAACTATGACAATGGTACATTTCTTGAGAAAAATGCTCTTGAAGATGAACTTTAGTCAACTAAGTTATGAAAGAAGTGTTTCCTAGAAAAAGTGATAGAATTGACTGTTAACATATAGATCAAAAGTTACCTCTGCATATTCAATCACTGAACAAAATGTAAGCAAAATTATAATTTATATATAGATATCTATATTATAGTAGAAATAATGTATCAGTGATTCAATAAGTAGCATCATTCAATGGGTATTTTAAATGTTTTCTTTTCTCTTCTGAAAAGTGATTGAATTCCTTACCTTGTCTTCTTTGAGGCCCATGCCTAGCTGTTCTTCATAGTTGGCAGTGATGAATTTCAAAAGTCAAACAGGAAAAAAAAAAAAAAACGGAGAAAGTAGGAATTTATGGGGAAGTAAAAACCTGGTACATATATTTGGCCTTGGTGAGAAATTGTATTTTAAAAAGGAAAACAAAACACAACAAAAACAAAAAAATTAAATTATGGGTGAAAGAGGAGTACCAGGGTGTTTTATAGAGTGCAGTGCTAAAATAGATGTGGAGTGTGATAAAAGTTAATGGTAGATAAAGGGAAATTTATAGATCTTCTGCTATTTCCTGTGCAATTATGTTTAATTTATGGTGTTTGAAAAATGCAAATAAAGAATTTCTGTAATTTTGAAATTATTTTCCACATACTGAGTCACATTTTTGTTGTTTTTAATTGTGGAAGAAGTACTAATAGACTAGACAACTTGAATCATGGCTTTAATCTGGTTACATAATTTAAAATAATTGAATGTAATTGGATGAATGAGACATTGCCGGATAATACATGTGATCTGAATTTTCTCATCTTCTATTTCTAGAGGTTCAATAAGTTAAATTATAATTCATAAATTAAATAATAGAGCTTTAGGTACATTGTTTAAAGGTGAGGCCATAACCACTAGAAATATTAAAATAATAATATAGAGAATCAAATTGGGTTTTAGATTGGGAAAGCACAATTAGAATTACACAATTAGTTTGCTGCAATATGGTTGTATTAGTTGTTATTTCTTTTTAATATAACTTGCTAGTCCTACCCCTCTTGCCAATCCAGCTACCTTAGCAACACCCACTACTCCATGTACCTTCATGATTCAAACCTGAAGGGAAACCTGCTCCAGAGTTACAAAAGACATCCCTTATCCTGACTGCTTAGTGCTCAGGCCATGACAATTGTAAAGATTTTTAATTTATTTATTTATTTATTTATGGCTGCATTGGGTCTTCATTGATGCATGTGAGCTTTCTCTAGTTGCAGCGAGAAGGGGCTACTATTGTTTGTGGTGTGCGTGCTTATCATTGCAGTGGCTTCTCTTGTTGTGGAGCACAGGCTCTAGGCACGTGGGCTCAGTAGTTGTGGCTTGTGGGCTCTAGAGTGCAGGCTCAGTAGTTGTGGCACACAGGCTTAGTTGTTCTGCGGCATGTGGGATCTTCCCGGACCAGGGCTCAAACCCATGTCCCCTGCGTTGGCAGGTGGATTCTTAACCACTGCGCCACCAGGGAAGCCCCCAGTCATAAAGATTTTAAATGACACTCCTGAGCTTAAGTTAAAAATACTGATTTCCACATTTTCAGACAAGAAAATCTGTAGATATCCAATAAAATTTATCATTCAAAAATATAGGTTAATGAAGTAAATAAGCTGTAAGTCATCAACATTATTATAATGAAATCAGGCACATGCATTCAAAGCTTTATAATTTTCAAAGCATTTTCACTTGTATTATCTTATATGATTCTCAGAACAAACTTCTGGGAACAGTCAAAATGCATTAGTAGATGTCAGAACTGAGATTAGAATCCAGATCTACTGTCACTTAAATCTGTTAAAAGCTTAATCTGTAGAATACGGCTTTATTTATAAAAGGGTTTAAGGTGGTTAAGAAAGAGGAACGCTGAAGAAAAGGTAAACGAACACTTGCTAAGGGAGGAAAATATTGCCTAGTGTCTTTCATCTCTTAATACTTCAATCCTAGTGCTGAAGATTAGGTACCACATGTCTTACTCTTTGATATTAACAGTAAGTAACTCAGTAGATGTTCAAATGTGTGTTGATCATTGATAATTGTGCTTCATTTCTACCATGATAGCTTATTTTATCTATTAGGCAAAAGCAAAACAGTAAAATCGATGGCTTGTTTTAGACACACAAGCACACAGACACAGACCTTTTTGCCCCCTCAAACGATATAGTCTCCTGTAAAGCATATTGGCTTATTTTCATTAACTGGATTAACTTTCAATGTTAAAATGTATTCATCATGTGTTTTTAGTCATTTTGGGGGAAAATCTTTATCTGCTTTTACTGACATAAATCTGCTTTGAAATTTTGCAGACATTTATTATATCATTTTTATTATTTATATTAGATGTCCACTATTATGTAGTTATGTCTATGTGTAGTATGTATAATAATACAGCTTTTAAATATTAACACAAATAAATTTTAAAAAATAAACTTGAATGGAAAAGATGGTATGGATTTAGTTAATTTGGCTAAGTACTACTCATTGCATGTGAGATAGCATTAATAGTATACCAGTGATTAAGGCAAAATTCTTGACCTCAATGAACTAGGAACAGAATGGGTAGAAATAAAAGAAGAATGTAAGCAACTAAAGTATAACAAAATCAAAGCAACCCTGTGGGATGTGGGAAATTTAAAAAAAAATTGTTTATCTTATTAAGGAATGCTATAAGAACATGATTTAATGAGGGATATAGCACATACTGGAGCTATGTGGGTGCTACCTAAGACCAAGAAAACTAGTACATCAAAGGATGAAAGTGAGAATTAAGTGGGCCTGGATTTCACTTCAAATGCCAATCTGACAGATTGGTATTGTTTATCTCATGGAAATACTCTACTGACATGCATCGGTGAAATAGTTCTATTATTGACTGTTTCACCAAGATCAAGGAATGAGTTATAATTTTCTTGCTATACCATTAACAGGGAATGTATAGATAGGATCCAGCAGTTGTCCCATTTAACTAGTCTAGAACAAAAGAGGTAAGACTAGTGGTAGTTAAACTGGAAAGATTGGGCACTACTTAAAAGAAAATAGAATTACCAACAATTTCAGAGGATTTAGCTCTTCCAGCTATGTGGCTCTGCTCCCAAAGGCATGTTCCATGTCCTATGTATCTCTGAATTTGCAGCCTGTTTGCTGAATTGCTTCTGCTTGGAATGCACCCCTTCTTTCCAAGTCTTCCCCATGGGATTATGCTAAGTATCAGTAGATTTCCTTTGAAAGTATATATGCGGAAGCAATTCAAAAACTGTAAAGCATTGTGAAGGGACTATATTGATAGCAGAGTTACCTCACCAGTTAGCTGTTTGCTTTACGACTATTCTGAGACTATTAATGTCCAGAGAATAGGAATCATTGTTTTGTGGACCCACTGCTTCTACAGAATGAGTCATATATAGTCCTGGCCACACCGGCCACACCGTGGATCTCCCTAAGTGCTGAAAGAAAATAAAGCACATCCTGAGTATTCGGTGGGATCACATTGTCTCTGCTAAACTGATTTAAAGTATCCATCTAACAATGAAGCCACAATCACAGCTATTGCAAGAAAATATCCCTTTGGGAAATAAGCGCCTTGGCCTCCACTGCCTTCATCTTTAGGTGTCTCTTCAAAGCAAAACTCAGTGCACCGTAGTAGGAAACGCAAAACAGAGGTGTCTCAGAAGCAATAGCAAAATAGCATGGTACTTTCTTTTAAGTAAGCTATCTCAGACATTTACTTTACTTAATGTGGGTAAAATACACCTTTATCTAATTACAGGTTTTTGTAAGCACATTGTTATGCCAAAAAAGTGAAGAAAATTAAAGGCAAGTATATTTTAGAAACAATTAGAAACTTTTAAGGCATATTATAGATGTTTAAGCCAAAGATTTAAAATTAAGAAAAATGAGAGTCCCTGTCTGGGCCATCTGCCGTATATGAGTATCAGCAGTACAATCTGAGTTTCTGATGGAAATGCTCCTGATTATAAAGTGGGATGAAGTATGTGGAGGTACCATGTGAATTGAAAAACATTGACTCTTCACATTGTGTCAGCACAGCCTCAGAGACCCTGTGCCTGCTTTCTTGCCTTTCATTTTACAAAGAGATTATTAAAGCCTATCATATTTTTAAAGGAAATGCATAGCTGGCTGAACAGTTCTTGTTCATAACAAATTTATTTAAAAATAGCAGGGATAGAATGTTCTTTAAAATGGTTTTTAGTACAGCTCAATATTCCAAAGAAAGCTTAAATTATTTGAGTTTTTAGAAATTTTAAAAAATACCTGCCAGTAAGCTGGCTTAGCTTTAATTAAAGTATTTATTAACTCCATTGTAATTACTGTCTCACTATCATAACACATTAACTATTGGTATAGCCAAATAGCCAACTATGTAAGGGGGAGACTGATGTCAAGCTAGAATCTCTATAAAATTCCCCATTGTACGCTATTGTTCCTTTAATATTTCATAGGCCTATATGTAGCTGTTAAATTATTCAAGCCACCTCCTCTTCTTGAACATCACATCTTTTTTATATGGGTTTTGTCAAAGGGCCTGAAATGTGGTCGTCTACAGGAAACCTGATGCTGCATTAAGATGCATGAGCTTAGCTCAGGAGGGACTGACAGCCTTTTCCAGAGCATTAAACTGGAACTCTCTTTTGTGTACCTTTGCTAAGCAAGAGAAAACCTGCACAGGGAAAAGGATCATGTCCAATAATGTTCTGCTTTTCCCAGAGCAAATTAGTAATGCCTTCTCTGATGAAAACCATACAGATATTTGTGTCTTAAATAGTTCTTCTAAAATCTTTTCATTTATATTAGTCTAAATTATTAAATAGAAAGCGATGTCTCCTGTGGCTGTCTCTGTATGTCTCCTGCTGTTTGGGAGGGTTTCTTAAGGCTCATAAACAAGTAACATTGAACTATGTTGCCTTTTGTAGTAGTGCATTTTTTAAAACTAGAACTAAACTAAAATCAATTGGAAACTTGAATCCTGAGGGTGATCAGTGTATTAAAGAAGGTAGGATTTGAACCCAAATTTAATAAGTGCCTAATAAGAAGTCAAGGAGTATGTTTTACACTCAGTCAAATTTTATGGCAATTTATTTCTCAAAACAATCTTCAGAAAGAGGACTGTCCAAAATAATAACTTTACAGGTGAAGAAACTGAGGCTTGAAGTGGCAAATTTCTATTTTTTAATTGAAGTATAATTGATTTATAATATTGTGTTAGTTTCATATGTACAGCAAAGTGATTGTTACACATATTTTTTTCAGATTCTTTTCCATCATGTTATTAAAAGATATTGAATATAGTTCCATGTGTTATACAGTAAATCCTTGTTGTTTATTTTTATATCTAGTAGTTTGTATCTATTAATCATATACTCCTAATTTATCCCCCCACCCCAACTTTCCCCTTTGGTAACCATAAGTTTGTTTCCTATGTCTGTGAGTTTGTTTCTGTTTTGTAAATAAGTTCATTTGCGTTATTTTTTAGATTCCATGTATAAGTGATATCATATAATATTTGTCTTTCTCTGAATTACTTCACATAGTATGATATTTTCTAGGTCTATCCATGTTGCTGCAAATGGCAATATTTCATTCTTTTTAATGGTCAAGTAATATTCTATTGTATATATGTACCACATCTTCTTTCTCCATATATCTGATGATGGACACTTAGGCTGCTTCCATGTCTTGGCTGTTGTAAATAGTGCTGATATGAACATTAAGGTGCATGTATCCTTTCAAATTAGAGCTTTCATCTTTTCAGGCTATATGCCCAAGAGTGGGATTGCTGGGTCATATGGTAATTCTATTTTTAGTTTTTTAAGGAACCTCCATACTGTTTTCTCCAGTGGCTGCAACAATTTACATTCACACCAACAGTGTAGGAGGGTTCCCTTTTCTCCACATCCTCTCTAACATTTATTATTTGTAGCCTTTTTATGATGGCCATTCTCACCGGTGTGAGGTGGTATCTTATTGTAGTTTTGACTTGCATTTCTCTAATAATTAGGGGTGTTGAGCATCTTTTCCTGTTCTTGTTGGCCATCTGTGTGTCATCTTTGGAGAAATGTCTATTTAGGTCTTCTGCCCAATTTTTGATTTGATTTTTTTTTTCATACTGAGTTGTATGAGCTGTTTGTATATTTTGGAAATTAATCCCTCTTTGGTCACATCATTTAGAAATATTTTCTCCCAGTCTGTCAGATATCTTTTTGTTTTGTTTATGGTTTCCTTTGCTGTGCAAAAGCTTTTAAGTTTCATTAGGTCCCATTTATTTATTTTTGCTTTTATTTCTTTTGCCTTATTTAAGAAAATATTGCTACAATTTATGTCGGAGAATGTTTTGCCTGTGTTCCCTTCTAGGAACTTTATGGTGTCATGTCTTATATCTAAGTCTTTAAACCATTTTGAGTTTATTTTTTATAGTGTGAGGGATTTACATGAGGCTGTCCAGTTTTCCCAGTACTACTTGCTGAAGAGACTGTCTTTTCTCCATTGTATATTCTTGCCTCCTTTGTTGCTGATTAATTAACCACAGGCATGTGGGTTTTTCTGGGCTCTCTATTCTATTCATTGACCTATATTTTTGTGCCAATACCATGCTGTTTGATTACTGTAAGTTTGTAGTATTGTCTGAAGTCTGGGCTGGCCTCCAGATTTATTCTTTTACCTCAGGATTGCTTTGGCAATTATGGGTCTTTTGCAGTTTCATATAAATTTTAGAATTTCATTCTAGTTTTGTGAAAAATGTCATGGTTAATTTGATAGGGATTCCATTAAATCTTTTTTTTTTTTTTTTTTTTTTTTTGCGGTACGCGGGCCTCTCACTGTTGCGGCCTCTCCCGTTGTGGCACACAGGCTCCAGATGCGCAGGCTCAGCAGCCATGGCTCACTGGCCCAGCTGCTCCGCAGCATGTGGGATCTTCCTGGACCGGGGCATGAACCCGTGTCCCCTGCATTGGCAGGTGGACTCTCAACCACTGCGCCACCAGGGAAGCCCTTCATTAAATCTTGAGACTGATTTTGGTAGTATGGCCATTTTAACAATATTAATTCTTCAAATCCAAGAGCGTGGGATATCTTTCCATTTCTTTGAATCATCTTCAGTTTCCTTTATCAGTGTTTTATAGTTCTAAGCATTTAGGTTTTTCACCTCCTTGTTTAGGTTCATTCCTAAATATTTTATTTTTTTGATGTGATTTTTTTATATAAAAAAGTTTTATTAAGTACATTTCGCATGTAGAAGAACATCCAATCTTACAGTGTGATTGGATCCTTAGAATACATAATTTATTGTTAAAATACACAGGTTATATACAGACATTAGAAACTCAGTCCACAAAATACTCAATATAGATGTTTGGGTGACACTTATAGAACTGACCTAGCAATTTTTTCTTCTGTTTGGCAGGTAGTTTTGAATCCTCATCAATATTTTTTAGTAAATCAAGAGATCATCCTTGGTTGTCTTCCTTGTATGATCAGAATAATCAGTGCCAGTGATTGCTAGGTGTTGGGAGGAGGGTGGAGTGGGATAAATAGGCAGAACACAGATGATTTTTAGGGCAGTGGAAATGCTCTGTATGATACTGTAATGATGTATACATGTCATTATAAATTTGTCGAAAGCAAAAATATGTACATTACAAGTGAACAGTAACGTAAACTATGGACCATGGTGATTATGATATGTCAATGTAGGTTTGTCAACTGTAACTACTATATTGTTCTAGTGGGGGACATTGATAATGTGGAAGGGTATGCATGCATGGGGTCAAGAGGTGTATGGGAAATCTGTACCTTCACCTCAATTTTGCTGTGAATCTAAAACTGTCCTAAAAAATTAAGTCATCATAATTTTGTTTTCAGTTAAAAAAATCAGGGTGTTTCCTATTTATCTGTGAAGAAAGAATGATGGGATTGAGGTCAGAAGTCCTTAATTTGCATTCAGGCATTGTATCTTCTAAAAATTACTTTCTGATCTAATACAAGTGTCCTAAAAATTCATTCATTCATTTATTCATCCATTCATTCATTCATGGTGACCCTCACTTATTATCTAACAGCTATGATGTCATTTTCTGGGAAGATAAAAGTCAATTAGACATGTTTCTTGTTTCCAAGGAAAACAGATTCGTATGTCAAAAACGTGTTTGGTGTTATCACCTATAAATTTGAGACAGTAAGCACCATTGTAGGGATCATTATAAAATGATAAATTTACACAATTTCAGTTCTGTAAGCCTTGCTATTAATAAAAAATGCAAATAAAAATATCAAGTTCCTAGCACAGGGAAACTATGTTTAAGGTATATAATCAATGAGAGTTTGTTGAAAGAATTAATGAACATATAGTAACACACTACACTATAAATTGTTATATAATTTCACTAATTAGCAAAAAAGTTTAAATGATTTCTCAGTAAAAGAAGCATGCGTTAGAAGTATAAACACTTCTTTTACACATAAAAATGTGCTTTTTACACAAAAAACGTTTTTTATCCATAAAGCCTAAAGTTGCTTATGAAGAAAGCAGTTCTTCAATGTGACATTTATAATAGCTAGTTTATTTATATAATACCTATATCTAGTAATATGGGTAAAAAAGGCATAATAAAGGAATATTTAAAGAAAACATATGTATGATGATATTGAGAGATAAATAAGAAACAGAACTTACATTATTAAAGCACCAATTTTTAAGAATATACATACTTCTAAAGTACTTATAAAAAATAAACAATTTATATTTTTAAAATATTCACAGTTTTATTTTCATTATTGTTATTCACTCAACATATATTTTGAGTGTCAATTACATGCCACTTTTTAGACCTTGGAGATAGAAATTTGAGCAAAATTGGCAGGACGTCTGTTGTCATGGGATTGCATTGCTTTGGTGGTAAATAGGTAGTAATCAAATGGCAGTCAATAAGGAGTACTTCAGATTGTGATATCTGCTATTGAGTAAAACAAAGCTGTATATTGTTTGGGGAGGGGATTGTTGGAGGCGGGCACACAGGGAAATTATTTCACATAGTGGGATCAGGAGAAGCTTCACTGATGGCTTTTCAGGCATAAGTGAAGGGAGCAAAGGAACACGTTATGCAGCTCTCTGGACAAATACTATTTCAGACAGAGGAAACAGCAAGTACAAAAACTCTGCTTTGAGAACCTGCTTTCCTAAGAAAAGCAGCAAGAATAGTGTAACTGAAGCTGAATGAAGGAAGAGGAGACTTCCAAGTTTCCATTTAAAGTTTATCAATGTAGAATGTTCCATATTCCTACAAGATTTTAGAACAATAGAGTGCTAATAATTATTTAGCAGACAGCTCCCTGGGCAGGTGGGGGGAAGGGAAGGGGAGCTGGTTGATACCATTTACCAGTTCCTATATTGTCAATTTGCTCACTATGGTGATTTTAAGCTATCAGTATGATGTCACTGAGTGTGGAGTTAGGAAAAGTTATACCCAGTCAGCTCTTGAGAGCCAGTATGAGCCAGCTCCAACACACCATTACATTCATGCCCCTGTATCTATAATAAACTTCTATAAATGCAGTGGAAAATTTTGCACACTTTCGTGTACAAACCTGAGCAATTACTGACATTTTGAAGAAGTGAAACTGTTGGATAAGTCTCGTCATTGTTAGTGACAAACAACTGAGATTGTAAATATTTATTAAGTGTAGAGCACTGTATAGGGAAGAAAAATGCAATATTCAGGATGCATCTTTAGTTTTGTCACTTTTGTGGTAACTGACAAGGAAAGATATTAGAACTCTAAAGTCATTGTCTTCACTGAATGACATCAAATATACTTTAATGGTCACAGTATGACATGGAACAACTTTAATGAGTAAATTTTATAGCAAAAAGTGGCTGGAGACATGAACAGTAGTTCAGTTGATAAATCGATGGAAATTATTGTGACAGAAGTGGTGATTTTTCTAGCCTCACTCATTTTACTTGAACTCATCACATGTGTTCCGTTTTAAAGAAGAATAACAAAAATATGAGAAAGTACAGGAAATAATTCATCACAGAAGAGACCAAAAGAGGCAAAATATTTTGAAGGAAGGAAAAGGGGATTTTATGTTTCAGTGTAGCTTAAGGATCTGCATCAGAAAGGAAAAGAAAAAAGGATTTGGGAAATATTGTTAAATAATGTCAGTTGAATAGGATATATTAAGCCTTTTCATTTAAAATAATTTCAGGCTTGGAAAATTTAAAACATAATTTCCAGATACTCTTTATCCTCGTATTCATATATACATGTATAGTCATAATCAAATATATATGTGTGTGTATATATATATATATATATATATATATGCATGTGTATATTTACATACCTATACAGTGATATGTAGACATAGGTATATGTGAACTTAGTGTATACATAAACACATCTGTGTAGATTTCTGCCTATATATATATGTATATATTTATGTTGAACTAATAAATTCACATTTATACATCCAATTCCAATTGAACATGATGAGGCTTCTTCTTGCCTTCCCCCTTTCCACATATACAATTCCCTACTCCAGTGGTGAGAATCCTGGCTCTCATTATCCAAAATATATTCATTCATTATTTCAGTTGCAGAATACACATAGAATATTTCTGAAATTGTTCCATAGGATTTAATATATAGTTCAAACATTATGTTTAAAATTTACTTAATTTCTCCCTCCCTATAATTAGTTTCATTTGTTTTTTGCTTATATTCAGTTTTGTTTCACCCATCTTACCTTAGTAATTTTCATTCTCTTTTGGTTATATGGAAATTAGCAAGATTCTAAAAGTCAGGAATATACAGAAAGTTATATTCCAAATATTGCCTTTCCATTCTGTTCCTTTCCTGCTATCCTTTCAATGCCATGTCTTTTCACTTCTTGCATGTAACCAACTTCATTATGTTTTTATTCACTGTTTCTGTATTTCTTGCACAAATGAGCAATACTGCATATTTTTCTTTTGCTTTTTTAGTTAGAAAAAAGTAGAAAACTATAAATATACTTTGACTTTTATTTGCTAAGACTATTATAGTGATAATTGTCAGTATTTAAATATAAATTATATGTTAGTAACAGTATTGTTTCAATGTTAATTCTTTGATTGTGGAACTTTATCTGTTGTTATATTAAAAATTCATTTTTAAGTAGAAATGTACACTAGATGATCAGGTGACAAATGGGCTTATATCTATAATTTACTTAAAGAATTCAGAAGAATAATGTCTACATATAATTTGTATGTTTGGACAAATATACATAATATACACAAACTTAAAAAAAATTTCTATATGACAAAAGATAGGCCAAAAAAAGAAAATAAAGTATGTTGTAAAAAACTATACATATTAAAAATAAAACATAAAAATACAGAATTGAGACCAACATATCAATATGTGTCCTTAACCAGTCCAGAACCAGAAAAGATATTCAAAGTGAAAGGATGGGTAAAGACACAAAAGCATAACAGGTAAATATAAATACAATAAATAAGTAGAAGTCACAACCTTCCTATTTGACTAAATAGATTTTGCACCAGTAAAAGGATTTAAGGAGACAAAAATACCACCCCCTGATAGTAGTTATTAATATTTATGTACCTAGTAATACAGCAAAAAGTTTCATAATACAAGGTACAACAGATTCAAAGAAATAGACATATAGTATAAATAAGAAATCTTTAATATACCTTCCTTATAAAGACAGATTAAGTAGGCAAAATGAATCAATAAACATAAGCTGACCTAAATGCCGTAACTGATAAGGAAATATAAATATCAAATTCTGAACTCCGATAAGAATTTTGGTCAAGGGCATATAATGTATTTAGAAAAGTTGACCATACATTAGACCACAAAGAAATCCTTGATACATTTTAAAAGTAGAAATAATCTAAATAGCATTTTTATCATAATACATTAACATTTTCAATTTATAACAAAATTAAAAGTCCCTTCCACCTGGAATTTTTTTAAAGAAATTAAACAAATCTTGGGTCAAAAGGGACATAAAAATAAGATGACAGACTTCCTGAATGTAATGATAATGTTAATACATCATATCAAAAGAGCTAAAGCATTTAGTTAGGAAACATTTTACTATAAAATACCCATATCAGTAAAAATAAATAAAATAGACGGATTAAACACCTACCTCAAAAATATAGGAAAATAACATTATAGTAAACCGAAAGAGAAGAGAAGCAAGGAGTTAATAAAGATAAAAATGTATAAAACATAAACAGAAATAAAGCATTAGGACAAATAGATAAGTAAGATTGCCAGATTTAGCAAAATAAAATGTAGAATGCACAATTAAATTTGAATTTCAGATAAAAAACAGATAAGTTTTAATATGAGTATGGTTCATGCAAATTTGGGACAAACTTTAAAAAAAAATGTTTTCCTGAAATTCAAATTTAACTGGGTAACCTGCAATTTATCTGAAAAAACTAAAATAAATCTAAAAAATAATTTGTCATTTAAAAAATCTGCAAACTAAGTGAATCACTAACAAGTCCAACCAAAAATAATAAAAAAGAGGAACTACAAAAACAGTTTGAAAATGACAAGGATGAATCATAATCAAACAGAGAAATTTATAACAGAAGTTTCCTCTGCACAATTCTATTTGAAAAACACATTTAAAAAAAAGATTAAACTCTTCAAGCTTTACCATTGTAGAGATAGAAAAATCTACACTGATCAAATACTGTACTAAAAGGAGAGTCTACTAAGTAGATAAAAAATCTAAACATAATACTGTTGTAGAAATCAAATTTTTTGTTTGCTTGTTTTTTAAAAGCATATCCAACAGAAAGCACCAGGCTCAGATAATTTCACAGGAGAATTTTTAAGAATAAGATCATCATAAAGCTATTTAAACTAATTCAGAACATAGAAATGGAATGAAAACTTTCACATTTGTTTTATGAAACTAGTGAATATTGATCCTTAAATTTAAGAAGATTATACCATAAAAGAAAACTGCAAGCAAACTCACTTATGAATATTGATGCAAAATCTCATATAAAATATTTGAAAACAGACCAAGAACATAGTAAAAAATAGTACACTATGACTAAATGGGATTTATTCCAGGAAAGCAAATGTGCTCAATATAAAAAAATATTAATATAATCTATTTCATTATTGAAGCTAAGGAAAAATATCATATGATACTTTTCAGTTACCTTACAGATATTTAACATTGTCCAACATAAAAGCTTTGAAGAAATAAGAAATTGATAGAATTTCCTTAACATATGCATCATACATGCATGCCGGCATACACACGTGCACACAGTTATAGCAGCTTATGGGCCAGCATATTTCGTAATGAGGAACCATTAGAGGTTTTCCACTAAAGTCAGACATAAACCAGAGTTCCAACTATCTCCAATTCTGCATACCATTGCCTTGTGGAAATTGACCAATATTATTAGATAACAGAAAACATCCCATCCAGTATCTTTAAACCGTCAATATCTCCCTAATGCTTAAAGATATATTGTTACTAAGCATCTGAAAACTTCCTTGGTCTGCCTTTGATCTATTTACATTTCTAGCCAAATTTTCAGTTACTTCCTTTCACCTTCCCCAAACAGTGATATTTTAACATCTTGAACACTTTGTCCATCTCTCTACCTTTGTTCATATTGTTTTCTCTGTCTGAAAATACTTCTTCAGTTTTAGTCTCAATTTGATGAAATCCTGCCAGTATGTCAAGGCCCTGTTTTCTATATCAGAGGACTCTTTCCTTTGAAATCCCAGAGTTTCCATCTTTACTCTTCTTTATATACTTGTTACTTTCTGTATTGATACTCAGTTTGTGTTTCTGTTTTCTTTTACTGACTAAAGTTCATCTTCTCTGAGAGTATGACAACTATGGATTACCCTGATCAGACATCTTTGACTTTATATTTGTAGTAATTGGGAGTTCACGATGGTAGGTAAATCTCAGTAAATGATGGACAATTCCAATTAACAGGCATTACTTTTGTCTGTTGAACAAGAATCTTTTTTCCTATAACTTCTGACCACTGGTTCCAGTGTGTCTTCTGGAACAGTAGAGAGCATGTTGAACACTGATTTCATTGTATTCTTGAAAAAATGGTTTCTAGATAACTAAATACCATAATTCATATCTTGAGTATAGAAAGAAATAATTACTATATTTATCAAAATATT